>NC_143036.1:9400000-9445000 GCF_057628025.1 Oncorhynchus mykiss | reverse complement strand
TGTATATCTCACCTGGCGGCTCAGGGCGTCAATTCCCTGTTCCAACATCCCTCAATGTTACTGCAAAAGATACACCGGCTAGCAGACTGATGGATCAAGGTTTCTGTCTGTCTGTCTGTCTGTCTGCCTGCCTGCCTGCCTGCCTGCCTGTCTGTCTGTCTGTCTGTCTGCCTGCCTGCCTGCCTGCCTGCCTGCCTGCCTGCCTGTCTGTCTGTCTGTCTGTCTGTCTGTCTGTCTGTCTGTCTGTCTGTCTGCCTGCCTGCCTGCCTGCCTGCCTGCCTGCCTGCCTGCCTGCCTGCCTGCCTGCCTGCCTGCCTGCCTGTCTGTCTGTCTGTCTGTCTATCTGTCTGTCTGTGATGGTATATGTATATGTGTTCCTAGCAATAAATAGGGACACATCAAAAGAAATCTACATTTGAACAGGTTTTATTTACAAATCTCATGTAGCGCCCAAAATATTTGGTGTCAGAGTTAAGGGGAACCATCTCATGCACAGTTCTTCATATGAAGAGTAACCATGATGACAGTACATTTCTGTATGATAACTACACCTCTACAAAAAAACATTGTTGGTATGGTGTATGTCCCATCTTATGTTTCAACCCCTATCTGACCCCTCAATCTCCTCTTCCCTGTATTGTAGACAACCATTTTAATATTTTCTCCACAATTACATTCTGTTTTATTCTGTTCTGTTCTACATGTCAGAGTGACACATATACCAATGTCTCTAGACTGAATAACCCTGCTCTTGATCCCTCCTGTGTCATCGTGACCCCTAACCTTTTATCTGCCCTCTGTGACCTCCCCGAGCCTCTCAGCCCTCACGCACAGCCAACTCCTCCAATCATACGCCAGGTTAGAGGTCAAATACACACGATTGCACTAGTCACACACAGTCTTTGGAGCATTGGGCATCCACAATCCTACATACCCAGGGGTTGGAATCAAAAGTATTTTTTTATATTTCCATTCCAAAATAGAACCCCTGTTTTATTTATTCCGTTCTTGAGTGGAACTGGTTAAGACCGTTAAAAAGTAACGGTTCATATAGCTCCTTCTCATTATTTCGTTAACCTGTGAAATCAACAAAAAAAACAAAAAAAAATTGCTCATTAATTTACTCAACCCATTTGCACAGATAGAGAAGGTTACTATGGGACACGTCAGCTCGTTGTTTACCTGTTAGATCGGTCAGATAAGTAGATGGGCAAGATGCAACTGTAATTTGGGGGGTGGGGAGATAGTCAGAGAGAGAGGTAGAGGGTGTTGATCATCATGACATGATGGGAACTGTGTATTTAGGCTATTACTAGCATTAGAAATTCACCAAATTACAGAATTATATACGAAATATTAGGAATATTTTTGGAACAAAAAATATAATTATTAAACTGTTCTCCAAGATTTGAAAATAACTGTTTTGTTCTGGAACACTAGAGATCACTTTCATTACCCGTTCTGTTTCCGTTCTTTAAATAAATGTTTTTTTTTCATTCTGTTCCCTGAACAGGTTCCAACCCCTGCTAGAACTGAAATGGTCCTCTCTAAAGTGGTGGACTTTATCCCTGTTTCCTGTCTGAAGTGGTGGACTTTAACTCTGTTTCTGTTTCCTGTCTGAAGTGATGGACTTTAACCCTGTTTCCTGTCTGTAGTGGTGGACTTTAACCCTGTTTCCTGTCTGAAGTGGTGGACTTTAAACCTGTTTCTGTTTCCTGTCTGTAGTGGTGGACTTTAACCCTGTTTCCTGTCTGTAGTGGTGGACTTTAACCCTGTTTCCTGTCTGAAGTGGTGGACTTTAAACCTGTTTCTGTTTCCTGTCTGAAGTGGTGGACTTTAACCCTATTTCTGTTTCCTGTCTGTAGTGGTGGACTTTAACCCTGTTTCCTGTCTGTAGTGGGGGACTTTAACCTGTTTCCTGTCTGTAGTGGTGGACTTTAACCCTGTTTCCTGTCTGTAGTGGTGGACTTTAACCCTGTTTCCTGTCTGTAGTGGTGGACTTTAACCCTGTTTCCTGTCTGTAGTGGTGGACTTTAACCCTGTTTCCTGTCTGAAGTGGTGGACTTTAACCCTGTTTCCTGTCTGTAGTGGTGGACTTTAACCCTGTTTCCTGTTTAAGTGGTGGACTTTAACCCTGTTTCCTGTCTGTAGTGGTGGACTTTAACCCTGTTTCCTGTTTAAGTGGTGGACTTTAACCCTGTTTCCTGTCTGTAGTGGTGGACTTTAACCCTGTTTCCTGTCTGTAGTGGTGGACTTTAACCCTGTTTCCTGTCTGTAGTGGTGGACTTTAACCCTGTTTCCTGTCTGAAGTGGTGGACTTTAACCCTGTTTCCTGTCTGTAGTGGTGGACTTTAACCCTGTTTCCTGTTTAAGTGGTGGACTTTAACCCTGTTTCCTGTCTGTAGTGGTGGACTTTAACCCTGTTTCCTGTCTGTAGTGGTGGACTTTAACCCTGTTTCCTGTTTAAGTGGTGGACTTTAACCCTGTTTCCTGTTTAAGTGGTAGTGTCACGTTCTGACCTCAGTTCCTTTGTTTTGTCTTTGTTTATATGGTCTGGGCGTGAGTTGGGGTGGGCAGTCTATGTTTGTTTTTCTATGTTTGGTGTCTGTGTTTGGCCTAGTATGGTTCTCAATCAGTGGCAGGTGTCGTTAGTTGTCTCTGATTGAGAATCATACTTAGGTAGCCTTTTTCCACCTGTGTTTTGTGGGTGTTTATTTTCTGTCTTTGCGTTACGTGTGTATGTCACCAGTTCATTTTGTTATTTTTGTATTGATTCAGTGTTCAGTGCTTCCTTTAATTAAAATTATGAACACTTACCACGCTGCGCTTTGGTCCTCCTCTCTTTCTCCCGAAGACCGGGCGGCAGGGTAGCCTAGTGGTTAGAGCGTTGGACTAGTAACCGGAAGGTTGCAAGTTCAAATCCCTGAGTTGACAAGGTACAAATCTGTCGTTCTGCCCCTGAACAAGCAGTTAACCCACTGTTCCTAGACCAGTTAACCCACTGTTCCTAGACCAGTTAACCCACTGTTCCTAGACCAGTTAACTCACTGTTCCTAGACTGTCATTGAAAAAAAAAATGTTCTCAACTGACTTGCCTAGTTAAATAAAAGTAAAATAAGTGCACCTGTGTGTAGCAATGTGTGTGTGTCATCAAGTCCTGACTCTGTTCCAGTTCTGTCTTCAAGCTTGATACCAAAGACTTGGGTCATTTTAGGCATATAGGCCTATAGGACTCTCAACAGACCTAACCAGAGACAACATAACGTCTCCATGGACTGGTGGTCATCGGTTACAACAGGATTGTATCATTATATGGCATTAAAAGTCAGGCAGCTTTTCAGCTCTGCATCACAGTGTTAGCTGTGCCACTAGAGATTCTGGGTTCGAGTCCAGGCTCTGTCGCAGCCGGCTGCGACTGGGAGACCCATGGGGCGGCGCACAATTTGCCAAGCATCATCCGGGATAGGGGAGGGTATGGCTGGCAGGGATGTCCTTGTCCCATTGCGCACTAGCGACTCCTGTGGTGGGCCAGGTGTACGGTGTTTCCTCTGACACATTGGTGCGGCTGGCTTCCGGGTTAAGTGGGCATTGTGTCAAGAAGCAGTGCGGTTTGCATAGGTTCTGTTTAGGAGGACGCGCGGCTCTCGACCTTCGCCTCTCCTGAGTCCGTACAGGAGTTGCAGCGATGAGACAAGACTGTAACTACCAATTGGAAACCATAGAATTGGGGAGAAAAAGGGGTAAAATAAAAATGTAAAATATGTATTTTTTATATAAAGTAAAAAAAACTTTCCAGCTGAATGAATCATAATGAAGTGCTGTTCCATGTTCTGTCCTCATCTGATCACATCATTAAAAGCGTGTTCAGATCCCCAATTTAAGCTCATTAAAGATATTCACACCAGGCCTGTCTATGTCTTGTTTATGCTCCTCAGCTTGTACATAGATTTAAACTGTTGTGTGTGTGTGTGTGTGTGTGTGTGTGTGTGTGTGTGTGTGTGTGTGTGTGTGTGTGTGTGTGTGTGTGTGTGTGTGTGTGTGTGTGTGTGTGTGTGTGTGTGTGTGTGTGTGTGTGTGTGTGTGTGTGTGTGTGTGTGTGTGCTGGACAGATGTGGATGTTGCTGGCTACTGTAGTGAGGAAGGATGTATCTGTAACCTACCCATCTGTCTCTGTAACCTATCCATCTGTATCTGTAACCTACCCATTTGTATCTGTGACCTACCCGTCTGTCTCTGTAACCTACCCATCTGTCTCTGTAACCTACCCATCTGTCTCTGTAACCTACCCATCTGTATCTGTAACCTACCCATCTGTCTCTGCAACCTACCCATCTGTAACCTACCCATCTGTCTCTGTAACCTACCCATCTGTCTCTGTAACCTACCCATCTGTCTAGGTAACCTACTCATCTGTCTCTGTAACCTACCCATCTGTCTCTGTAACCTACCCATATGTCTCTGTAACCTACTCATCTGTCTCTGTAACCTACTCATCTGTCTCTGTAACCTACCTATCTGTCTCTGTAACCTACCCATCTGTATCCACAACCTACCCATCTGTATCTGCAACCTACCCATCTGTATCCGCAACCTACCTATCTGTATCCACAACCTACCCGTGTGTCTCTGTAACCTGCCCATCTGTCTCTGTAACCTACCCATCTGTCTCTGTAACCTACCCATCTGTCTCTGTAACCTACCCATCTGTCTCTGTAACCTACCCATCTGTCTCTGTAACCTACCCATCTGTATCTGTAACCTACCCATCTGTCTCTGTAACCTACCCATCTGTCATCTGTCTCTGTAACCTACCCATCTGTCTCTGTAACCTACCCATCTGTCTGTATCTGTAACCTACTCATCTGTATCTGTAACCTACCCATCTGTATCTGTAACCTACCCATCTGTCTCTGTAACCTACCCATCTGTCTCTGTAACCTACCCATCTGTATCTGTAACCTACCCATCTGTCTCTGTAACCTACCCATCTGTATCTGTAACCTACCCATCTGTCTGCTGCAAAACATTCACAGGTGTGTCTTGAAATTGTTCTAGGAACTCAGGGAGCATGCAGTTTGTCCGTCCCTCCCTCCTGCTCATCCTCCTCCCTCTTTCTCCTTTTCCCTCTTCCTCCCCTTTCCGCCTTCTCCTCCTGCCCCTCCTTCTCCTCTCTTCCTCTTCTTCCTCCTCCTCCCTCTTCCTTGTCCTTTCTACATCCTCCTCCTTTCTTCTTCCTCCTTCCTTCTCCACCTCCTCGTAATCCTCTCTTTGTCTAATGGGGCTGCAGGGAAATCTGATGAGCCCTGTGAAAGATTAATGCTGAGCTGTGTGTGATTGATGACAGTGTGTGTTTTGTAGACAGAAGTGCCTGGGGTGTGAACAAGTCTCAAACATTCTGCTTTAAGGGATTTAAGGATTTGGTTTTACAGGGCTGCACGATGTTGATTCATTCATTTAAATGTAAACATCCACAAATCATTCACTCTTTCCCCCCTGTTATCCTGCTTCGTGTGTGTGTGTGCGTGTGCGTGTGTGCATGCGTGTGTGCATGCGTGCAGTACTAGTAAAAATAACTTAATAGAAAATGACTCAAGTAAAAGTCAACCAGTAAAATCCATTTGAGTGGTTAGAGCGTTGGACTTGTAACCAAAAGGTTGCAAGATCGAATCCCCGAGCTGACAAGGTTCTGCCAAGGTTCTGCCCCTGAAGAAGGCAGTTAACCCACTGTTCCTGGGCCGTCATTGAAAATAAGAATTTGTTCTTAACTGACTAATTAAATAAAGGTCAAATAAAATAAATGTAAAAAAAATAATTAAGTATCAAAAGTAAAAGTATCATCATAATCATTTCAAATTCCTTATTAAGCAAAGCAGGTGAAACCTTTTTCTTGACTTTTTAAAATGTATGGAAAGTCACAGACACACTCCAACATTCAGACATAATGTATGGAAAGTCACAGACACACTCCAACATTCAGACATAATGTATGGAAAGTCACAGACACACTCCAACATTCAGACATAAAGTCTGGAAAGTCACAGACACACTCCAACATTCAGACATAACGTCTGGAAAGTCAGACACACTCCAACATTCAGACATAACGTCTGGAAAGTCACAGACACACTCCAACATTCAGACATAACGTCTGGAAAGTCACAGACACACTCCAACATTCAGACATAATGTCTGGAAAGTCACAGACACACTCCAACATTCAGACATAATGTATGGAAAGTCACAGGCACACTCCAACATTCAGACATAACGTCTGGAAAGTCACAGACACACTCCAACATTCAGACATAACGTCTGGAAAGTCACAGACACACTCCAACATTCAGACATAATATACAGAAAGCTACAGACACTCTAACATTCAGACATAATTTACAGAAAGTCAGAGACACACTCCAACATTCAGACATAATGTATGGAAAGTCACAGACACACTAAAACATTCAGACATAATATACAGAAAGCTACAGACACACTCCAACATTCAGACATAATATACAGAAAGCTACAGACACACTCCAACATTCAGACGTAATGTATGGAAAGTCACAGACACACTCCAAAATTCAGACATAATGTCTGGAAAGTCACAGACACACTCCAACATTCAGACATAATGTCTGGAAAGTCACACACTCCAACATTCAGACATAACGTCTGGAAAGTCACAGACACACTCCAACATTCAGACATAATGTATGGAAAGTCACAGACACACTCCAACATTCAGACATAATGTATGGAAAGTCACACACTCCAACATTCAGACATAATGTATGGAAAGTCACAGACACACTCCAACATTCAGACATAATGTCTGGAAAGTCACAGACACACTCCAACATTCAGACATAATGTCTGGAAAGTCACAGACACACTCCAACATTCAGACATAATGTATGGAAAGTCACAGACACACTCCAACATTCAGACATAATATATGGAAAGTCACAGACACACTCCAACATTCAGACATAATGTATGGAAAGTCACAGACACACTCCAACATTCAGACATAATGTCTGGAAAGTCACAGACACACTCCAACATTCAGACATAATGTCTGGAAAGTCACAGACACACTCCAACATTCAGACATAACGTCTGGAAAGTCACAGACACACTCCAACATTCAGACATAATGTATGGAAAGTCACAGACACACTCCAACATTCAGACATAATGTATGGAAAGTCACAGACACACTAAAACATTCAGACATAATGTATGGAAAGTCACAGACACACTAAAACATTCAGACATAATGTATGGAAAGTCACAGACAGACTAAAACATTCAGACATAATGTCTGGAAAGTCACAGACACACTCCAACATTCAGACATAATGTATGGAAAGTCACAGACACACTCCAACATTCAGACATAATGTATGGAAAGTCACAGACACACTCCAACATTCAGACATAATGTATGGAAAGTCACAGACACACTCCAACATTCAGACGTAATGTATGGAAGGTCACAGACACACTCCAACATTCAGACATAACGTCTGGAAAGTCACAGACACACTCCAACATTCAGACATAACGTCTGGAAAGTCACACACTCCAACATTCAGACATAATGTATGGAAAGTCACAGACACACTCCAACATTCAGACATAAAGTCTGGAAAGTCACAGACACACTCCAACATTCAGACATAACGTCTGGAAAGTCAGACACACTCCAACATTCAGACATAACGTCTGGAAAGTCACAGACACACTCCAACATTCAGACATAACGTCTGGAAAGTCACAGACACACTCCAACATTCAGACATAATGTCTGGAAAGTCACAGACACACTCCAACATTCAGACATAATGTATGGAAAGTCACAGGCACACTCCAACATTCAGACATAACGTCTGGAAAGTCACAGACACACTCCAACATTCAGACATAACGTCTGGAAAGTCACAGACACACTCCAACATTCAGACATAATATACAGAAAGCTACAGACACTCTAACATTCAGACATAATTTACAGAAAGTCAGAGACACACTCCAACATTCAGACATAATGTATGGAAAGTCACAGACACACTAAAACATTCAGACATAATATACAGAAAGCTACAGACACACTCCAACATTCAGACATAATATACAGAAAGCTACAGACACACTCCAACATTCAGACGTAATGTATGGAAAGTCACAGACACACTCCAAAATTCAGACATAATGTCTGGAAAGTCACAGACACACTCCAACATTCAGACATAATGTCTGGAAAGTCACACACTCCAACATTCAGACATAACGTCTGGAAAGTCACAGACACACTCCAACATTCAGACATAATGTATGGAAAGTCACAGACACACTCCAACATTCAGACATAATGTATGGAAAGTCACACACTCCAACATTCAGACATAATGTATGGAAAGTCACAGACACACTCCAACATTCAGACATAATGTCTGGAAAGTCACAGACACACTCCAACATTCAGACATAATGTCTGGAAAGTCACAGACACACTCCAACATTCAGACATAATGTATGGAAAGTCACAGACACACTCCAACATTCAGACATAATATATGGAAAGTCACAGACACACTCCAACATTCAGACATAATGTATGGAAAGTCACAGACACACTCCAACATTCAGACATAATGTCTGGAAAGTCACAGACACACTCCAACATTCAGACATAATGTCTGGAAAGTCACAGACACACTCCAACATTCAGACATAACGTCTGGAAAGTCACAGACACACTCCAACATTCAGACATAATGTATGGAAAGTCACAGACACACTCCAACATTCAGACATAATGTATGGAAAGTCACAGACACACTAAAACATTCAGACATAATGTATGGAAAGTCACAGACACACTAAAACATTCAGACATAATGTATGGAAAGTCACAGACAGACTAAAACATTCAGACATAATGTCTGGAAAGTCACAGACACACTCCAACATTCAGACATAATGTATGGAAAGTCACAGACACACTCCAACATTCAGACATAATGTATGGAAAGTCACAGACACACTCCAACATTCAGACATAATGTATGGAAAGTCACAGACACACTCCAACATTCAGACGTAATGTATGGAAGGTCACAGACACACTCCAACATTCAGACATAACGTCTGGAAAGTCACAGACACACTCCAACATTCAGACATAACGTCTGGAAAGTCACACACTCCAACATTCAGACATAATGTATGGAAAGTCACAGACACACTCCAACATTCAGACATAATGTATGGAAAGTCGCACTCCAACATTCAGACATCATTTACAGAAAGCTACAGACACTCTAACATTCAGACATAATTTACAGAAAGCTACAGACACACTCCAACATTCAGACATAACGTCTGGAAAGTCACAGACACACTCCAACATTCAGACATAATGTATGGAAAGTCACAGACACACTCCAACATTCAGACATAATGTATGGAAAGTCACAGACACACTAAAACATTCAGACATAATGTATGGAAAGTCACAGACACACTAAAACATTCAGACATAATGTATGGAAAGTCACAGACACACTAAAATATTCAGACATAATGTCTGGAAAGTCACAGACACACTCCAACATTCAGACATAATGTATGGAAAGTCACAGACACACTCCAACATTCAGACATAATGTATGGAAAGTCACAGACACACTCCAACATTCAGACATAATGTATGGAAAGTCACAGACACACTCCAACATTCAGACATAACGTCTGGAAAGTCACAGACACACTCCAACATTCAGACATAATGTATGGAAAGTCACAGACACACTCCAACATTCAGACATAATGTATGGAAAGTCACAGACACACTAAAACATTCAGACATAATGTATGGAAAGTCACAGACACACTCCAACATTCAGACATAATGTATGGAAAGTCACAGACACACTAAAACATTCAGACATAATGTATGGAAAGTCACAGACACACTCCAACATTCAGACATAATGTATGGAAAGTCACAGACACACTAAAACATTCAGACATAATGTATGGAAAGTCACAGACACACTCCAACATTCAGACATAATGTATGGAAAGTCACAGACACACTCCAACATTCAGACATAATGTATGGAAAGTCACAGACACACTAAAACATTCAGACATAATGTATGGAAAGTCACAGACACACTAAAACATTCAGACATAATGTATGGAAAGTCACAGACACACTCCAACATTCAGACATAATGTATGGAAAGTCACAGACACACTAAAACATTCAGACATAATGTATGGAAAGTCACAGACACACTAAAACATTCAGACATAATGTATGGAAAGTCACAGACACACTAAAACATTCAGACATAATGTCTGGAAAGTCACAGACACACTCCAACATTCAGACATAATGTATGGAAAGTCACAGACACACTCCAACATTCAGACATAACGTCTGGAAAGTCACAGACACACTCCAACATTCAGACATAACGTCTGGAAAGTCACACACTCCAACATTCAGACATAATGTATGGAAAGTCACAGACACACTAAAACATTCAGACATAATGTATGGAAAGTCACAGACACACTAAAACATTCAGACATAATGTCTGGAAAGTCACAGACACACTCCAACATTCAGACATAATGTATGGAAAGTCACAGACACACTCCAACATTCAGACATAACGTCTGGAAAGTCACAGACACACTCCAACATTCAGACATAACGTCTGGAAAGTCACACACTCCAACATTCAGACATAATGTATGGAATGTCACAGACACACTCCAACATTCAGACATAATGTATGGAAAGTCACTCACTCCAACATTCAGACATCATTTACAGAAAGCTACAGGCACACTCCAACATTCAGACATCATTTACAAACGAAGCATGTGAGTTCAGTGAGTCCACCAGATCAGAAGCAGTAGAGATGACCCGGGATGTTCTCTTGAGAAGTGTGTGAATTTGACTATTTTCCTGTCCTGCTAAGCATTCAAAAAAACGAACAAGTACTTTTGGGTGTCAAGGAAAATGTATTGAGTAAAAAATACATTTTGAAGTATTTTTACTTAAGTACTTTACACCAATGTGTGTGTGTGCATGTGTGTGTGTGTGTGTGTGTGTATTCATCCAATGCGTGTGTTAGACACATAGTTTATCTGTGTCTACCTCCAGCCACGTTGTCAGTGGGTGTGGACCAGACATACAGTGACCCTCCCCTCCACACTGCGGCGCTACGGTTCCCGTGTGTCATCCTGACTGATACGGTTTCCGTGTGTCACTGGGGCCAAGAGACGAACCATAGAGGTCACCACCCTGAACTCTGACCCCCAGTTGACCCCTCTGTCCGAGGCCCTGAACAGCACTTCCAGTCAACAGCTCTGTAAACTACTGCTGCAGGTAACATAGCTCTAAACACACTTTGATTGGTCTAGAGCTCTGGGATATTGGATTGGGGAAAATGCTGTCAATACTCTATGAAAGTAGATGTCACTGTAACGGGATTCTTCTGTTGAAGGAGAGGCGGACCAAAACGCAGCGTGGTTATTGCGATACATCTTTAATAAAGATGAAAATAGAACAATTTACAAAAAAAACAAGAAACTGTGAAAAAACCAAAAACAGCCCTATCTGGTGTAACAAACACAAAGACAGGAACAATCACCCACAAAACCCAACACAAAACAGGCTACCTAAATATGGTTCCCAATCAGAGACAATGACTAACACCTGCCTCTGATTGAGAACCATATCAGGCCAGACACAGAAACAGACAAACTAGACACACAACATAGAATGCCCACTCAGATCACACCCTGACCAAACAAAACATAGAAACATACAAAGCAAACTATGGTCACGGTGTGACAGTCACGTTCTGCATCACCTGTTGCATTGTCTTTGTGTTTGGAGAAGCGTGTCTTTCAGGTGTCGTGGAAATTCAGTACAGAGAGAGATTTGGTCATTTCTTCAATCCATCATCTTTATTTAATATTGATTCATTATTGCAATAATGAGGCTGGTCGACCCCACATTAATGCAATAATGAGGCTGGTCGACCCCACATTAATGCAATAATGAGGCTGGTCGACCCCACATTAATGCAATAATGAGGCTGGTCGACCCCACATTAATGCAATAATGAGGCTGGTCGACCCCACATTAATGCAATAATGAGGCTGGTCGACCCCACATTAATGCAATAATGAGGCTGGTCGACCCCACATTAATGCAATAATGAGGCTGGTCGACCCCACATTAATGCAATAATGAGGCTGGTCGACCCCACATTAATGCAATAATGAGGCTGGTCGACCCCACATTAATGCAAGAATGAGGCTGGTCGACCCCACATTAATGCAATAATGAGGCTGGTCGACCCCACATTAATGCAATAATGAGGCTGGTCGACCCCACATTAATGCAATAATGAGGCTGGTCGACCCCACATTAATGCAATAATGAGAATGGTCGTCCCCACACCCTTGAGTGTTGGTCCGAGTAACCTAACCTTTACACAAATGCAGAGTACTATATATAGCTGACTCTAACAATAGTCAGTCATGGTTGGTTTAACCCCCCCCCATGAAGTCCAAGGAGCATCATAAGCCACTCTGGGTTCATCCTGTCGTTATCTGCACGTGGGTTGTTTTCTTACCCCCCACCCTGGCTTGGTTTCCCAGATGCCAGGATGATTTAGAGACAATGAGGGATTGTTCTAAACTCCTCCTGTCTATCTCTATCTCGGTTACACCCACCACATCTTGTCTATGTAATGTAGTCTTTAACTCATTTGACAGCTAAAGACATCTCTAGTCAGCATATGCCCAGATTAGCTGCAGGGAACTAGAGTGGAGACCATAAAAACACAGACACTTACAGGACAGGAATATCCTCCTATTTGTTAAGTATTAATTGCTAACTATTAATATCAAACAAATCAGGTAAATGTGTAATCTTTCTATCACACAGGACCCCATGAAGAAGACAACTAAAGCACATCATTTTAAACAAGCACACAGCCGACTGTTCAGAACCATGCTGCTGAAGGTTCTGGAACACACTGCTCAGAACCACGCTAATGAAGGTTTTGGAACACACTGCTCAGAACCACGCTGCTGAAGGTTCTGGAACACACTGCTCAGAACCACGCTGCTGAAGGTTCTGGAACACATTGCTCAGAACCACGCTGCTGAAGGTTCTGGATCACACTGCTCAGAACCACACTGCTGAAGGTTCTGGAACACACTGATCAGAACCACGCTGCTGAAGGTTCTGGATCACACTGCTCAGAACCACGCTGCTGAAGGTACTGGAACACACTGCTCAGAACCACTCTGCTGAAGGTTCTGGAACACACTGCTCAGAACCACGCTGCTGAAGGTTCTGGAACACACTGCTCAGAACCACGCTGCTGAACGTTCTGGAACACACTGTTCAGAACCACGCTGCTGAAGGTTCTGGAACACACTGCTCAGAACCACGCTGCTGAAGGTTCTGGAACACACTGTTCAGAACCACGCTGCTGAAGGTTCTGGAACACACTACTCAGAACCACGCTGCGGAAGGTTCTGGAACACACTGCTCAGAACCACGCTGCTGAAGGTTCTGGAACACACTGGTCAGAACCACGCTGCTGAAGGTTCTGGAACACACTGCTCAGAACCACGCTGGTAAAGGTACTGGAACACACTGGTCAGAACCACGCTGCTGAAGGTTCTGGAACACACTGGTCAGAACCACGCTGCTAAAGGTACTGGAACACACTGGTCAGAACCACGCTGCTGAAGGTTCTGGAACACACTGTTCAGAACCACGCTGCTGAAGGTTCTGAAACACACTTCTCAGAACCATGCTGCTGAAGGTTCTGGAACACACTGCTCAGAACCACGCTGCTGAAGGTTCTGGAACACACTGATCAGAACCACGCTGCTGAACGTTCTGGAACACACTGCTCAGAACCACGCTGCTGAAGGTTCTGGAACACACTGCTCAGAACCATGCTGCTGAAGGTTCTGGAACACACTGCTCAGAACCACGCTGCTAAAGGTACTGGAACACACTGGTCAGAACCACGATGCTGAAGGTTCTGGAACACACTGGTCAGAACCACGCTGCTGAAGGTTCTGGAACACACTGTTCAGAACCATGCTGCTGAAGGTTCTGGAACACACTGCTCAGAACTATGCTGCTGAAGGTTCTGGAACACACTGCTCAGAACCACGCTGCTGAAGGTTCTGGAACACACTGCTCAGAACCACGCTGCTGAAGGTTCTGGAACACACTGCTCAGAACCACTCTGCTAAAGGTACTGGAACACACTGTTCAGAACCACGCTGCTGAAGGTTCTGGAACACACTGCTCAGAACCACGCTGCTGAAGTTTCTGGAACACACTGCTCAGAACCACGCTGCTGAAGGTTCTGGAACACACTGAACAGAACCACGCTGCTGAACGTTCTGGAACACACTGCTCAGAACCACGCTGCTAAAGGTACTGGAACACACTGCTCAGAACCATGCTGCTAAAGGTTCTGGAACTCACTGCTCAGAACCATGCTGCTAAAGGTTCTGGAACACACTGCTCAGTACCATGCTGCTAAAGGTTCTGGAACACACTGCTTAGAACCACGCTGCTAAAGGTTCTGGAACACACTGCTCAGAACCACGCTGCTAAAGGTACTGGAACACACTGGTCAGAACCACGCTGCTGAAGGTTCTGGAACACACTGGTCAGAACCATGCTGCTCAGTAGAGCTCATTTAACAGTAGAATGGGAATTCTACTACAATCTCCCTGTTTTGTACCGAAGCATGGCCTCTGCCAATGGGTCTGTACTTTGATGGAACAGAAGGTAATGCTCAAACAAGCCCTGCTCTGTCTGCAGTAACGTCTAGGAGTTCTCTCTGTCTCTCCCTGTCAATCTGTGTCTCTGTCTCTCTGTCTCTATGTCTCTCTGTGTCTCTGTCTGTCTGTCTGTCTGTCTCTCTGTCTGTCTGTCTCTCTGTCTCTGTCTCTGTCTCTGTCTCTGTCTCGCTGTCTCTAAGTCTCTCTGTGTCTCTGTGTGTACTGTAGCTTGACAGCTGTGTGGAGCAGGTACAACAGGTCCACAGACACCTCCAGATGGAGTCAGTCAGACGTGGCAGAGGAAGGAGGAAGGTGAGCCTTTACACACCAAACAACACCATAGCAAATGTGTTCTTTGTCTCAGCCTTCAGATGATTTTCTCTGTGTTGTTGTACAGTAGGATAATGGATGATCTAGACTAAAAAGATGGGGACTGATTCCTTATTATTCCCAAAACTAGAACACTTTTTCTCCCCCACCATGAGGACAGCTACATGAAGGTTCCTATCTTCTCCTCCACCGGGAGGACAGCTACATGAAGGTTCCTATCTTCTCCCCAAACCGGGAGGACAGCTACATGAAGGTTCCTATCTTCTCCCCCACTGGGAGGACAGCTACATGAAGGTTCCTATCTTCTCCCCCACTGGGAGGACAGCTACATGAAGGTTCCTATCTTCTCCCCCACCGGGAGGACAGCTACATGAAGGTTCCTATCTTCTCCCCCACCATGAGGACAGCTACATGAAGGTTCCTATCTTCTCCCCCACCATGAGGACAGCTACATGAAGGTTCCTATCTTCTCCCCCACCATGAGGACAGCAACATGAAGGTTCCTATCTTCTCCCCCACCGGGAGGACAGCTACATGAAGGTTCCTATCTTCTCCCCCACCATGAGGACAGCTACATGAAGGTTTCTATCTTCTCCTCCACCGGGAGGACAGCTACATGAAGGTTCCTATCTTCTCCTCCACCGGGAGGACAGCTACATGAAGGTTCCTATCTTCTCCCCCACCATGAGGACAGCTACATGAAGGTTCCTATCTTCTCCCCCACCATGAGGACAGCTACATGAAGGTTTCTATCTTCTCCCCCACCATGAGGACAGCTACATGAAGGTTCCTATCTTCTCCCCCACTGGGAGGACAGCTACATGAAGGTTCCTATCTTCTCC
This sequence comes from Oncorhynchus mykiss, assembly GCF_057628025.1. Taxonomy (NCBI): domain Eukaryota; kingdom Metazoa; phylum Chordata; class Actinopteri; order Salmoniformes; family Salmonidae; genus Oncorhynchus; species Oncorhynchus mykiss. The sequence goes on along the minus strand of NC_143036.1, from coordinate 9,428,966 downwards.
CCCACTGGGAGGACAGCTACATGAAGGTTCCTATCTTCTCCCCCACCGGGAGGACAGCTACATGAAGGTTCCTATCTTCTCCTCCACCGGGAGGACAGCTACATGAAGGTTCCTATCTTCTCCTCCACCGGGAGGACAGCTACATGAAGGTTCCTATCTTCTCCCCCACCGGGAGGACAGCTGCATGAAGGTTTCTATCTTCTCCTCCACCGGGAGGACAGCTACATGAAGGTTCCTATCTTCTCCCCCACTGGGAGGACAGCTACATGAAGGTTTCTATCTTCTCCCCCACCGGGAGGACAGCTACATGAAGGTTTCTATCTTCTCCTCCACCGGGAGGACAGCTACATGAAGGTTCCTATCTTCTCCCCCACCATGAGGACAGCTACATGAAGGTTCCTATCTTCTCCCCCACCGGGAGGACAGCTACATGAAGGTTCCTATCTTCTCCCCCACTGGGAGGACAGCTACATGAAGGTTCCTATCTTCTCCTCCACCGGGAGGACAGCTACATGAAGGTTCCTATCTTCTCCCCCACTGGGAGGACAGCTACGTGAAGGTTCCTATCTTCTCCCCCACTGGGAGGACAGCTACATGAAGGTTCCTATCTTCTCCCCCACCATGAGGACAGCTACATGAAGGTTTCTATCTTCTCCCCCACCATGAGGACAGCTACATGAAGGTTCCTATCTTCTCCTCCACCGGGAGGACAGCTACATGAAGGTTCCTATCTTCTCCCCCACTGGGAGGACAGCTACATGAAGGTTCCTATCTTCTCCCCCACCGGGAGGACAGCTACATGAAGGTTCCTATCTTCTCCCCCACCGGGAGGACAGCTACATGAAGGTTCCTATCTTCTCCCCCACCATGAGGACAGCTACATGAAGGTTCCTATCTTCTCCCCCACCATGAGGACAGCTACATGAAGGTTTCTATCTTCTCCCCCACCATGAGGACAGCTACATGAAGGTTTCTATCTTCTCCTCCACCGGGAGGACAGCTACATGAAGGTTCCTATCTTCTCCCCCACCATGAGGACAGCTACATGAAGGTTTCTATCTTCTCCTCCACCGGGAGGACAGCTACATGAAGGTTCCTATCTTCTCCTCCACCATGAGGACAGCTACATGAAGGTTTCTATCTTCTCCCCCACTGGGAGGACAGCTACATGAAGGTTCCTATCTTCTCCCCCACCGGGAGGACAGCTACATGAAGGTTCCTATCTTCTCCCCCACCATGAGGACAGCTACATGAAGGTTCCTATCTTCTCCCCCACCGGGAGGACAGCTACATGAAGGTTTCTATCTTCTCCCCAAACCGGGAGGACAGCTACATGAAGGTTCCTATCTTCTCCCCCACCGGGAGGACAGCTACATGAAGGTTCCTATCTTCTCCCCAAACCGGGAGGACAGCTACATGAAGGTTCCTATCTTCTCCCCCACCGGGAGGACAGCTACATGAAGGTTTCTATCTTCTCCCCCACCATGAGGACAGCTACATGAAGGTTTCTATCTTCTCCCCCACCGGGAGGACAGCTACATGAAGGTTCCTATCTTCTCCTCCACTGGGAAGACAGCTACATGAAGGTTTCTATCTTCTCCCCCACCAAGAGGACAGCTACATGAAGGTTCCTATCTTCTCCCCCACCATGAGGACAGCTACATGAAGGTTTCTATCTTCTCCCCCACCATGAGGACAGCTACATGAAGGTTCCTATCTTCTCCCCCACCATGAGGACAGCTACATGAAGGTTTCTATCTTCTCCCCCACCATGAGGACAGCTACATGAAGGTTCCTATCTTCTCCTCCACTGGGAAGACAGCTACATGAAGGTTTATATCTTCTCCCCCACCATGAGGACAGCTACATGAAGGTTCCTATCTTCTCCCCCACCATGAGGACAGCTACATGAAGGTTTCTATCTTCTCCCCCACCATGAGGACAGCTACATGAAGGTTCCTATCTTCTCCTCCACTGGGAGGACAGCTACATGAAGGTTTCTATCTTCTCCCCCACCGGGAGGACAGCTACATGAAGGTTTCTATCTTCTCCTCCACCGGGAGGACAGCTACATGAAGGTTCCTATCTTCTCCCCCACCATGAGGACAGCTACATGAAGGTTCCTATCTTCTCCCCCACCGGGAGGACAGCTACATGAAGGTTCCTATCTTCTCCCCCACTGGGAGGACAGCTACATGAAGGTTCCTATCTTCTCCTCCACCGGGAGGACAGCTACATGAAGGTTCCTATCTTCTCCCCCACTGGGAGGACAGCTACGTGAAGGTTCCTATCTTCTCCCCCACTGGGAGGACAGCTACATGAAGGTTCCTATCTTCTCCCCCACCATGAGGACAGCTACATGAAGGTTTCTATCTTCTCCCCCACCATGAGGACAGCTACATGAAGGTTCCTATCTTCTCCTCCACCGGGAGGACAGCTACATGAAGGTTCCTATCTTCTCCCCCACTGGGAGGACAGCTACATGAAGGTTCCTATCTTCTCCCCCACTGGGAGGACAGCTGCATGAAGGTTCCTATCTTCTCCCCCACTGGGAGGACAGCTACATGAAGGTTCCTATCTTCTCCCCCACCGGGAGGACAGCTACATGAAGGTTCCTATCTTCTCCCCCACCGGGAGGACAGCTACATGAAGGTTCCTATCTTCTCCCCCACCATGAGGACAGCTACATGAAGGTTCCTATCTTCTCCCCCACCGGGAGGACAGCTACATGAAGGTTTCTATCTTCTCCCCCACTGGGAGGACAGCTACATGAAGGTTCCTATCTTCTCCCCCACTGGGAGGACAGCTACATGAAGGTTCCTATCTTCTCCCCCACCATGAGGACAGCTACATGAAGGTTCCTATCTTCTCCTCCACCATGAGGACAGCTACATGAAGGTTCCTATCTTCTCCCCCACTGGGAGGACAGCTACATGAAGGTTCCTATCTTCTCCCCAAACCGGGAGGACAGCTACATGAAGGTTTCTATCTTCTCCCCCACTGGGAGGACAGCTACATGAAGGTTCCTATCTTCTCCCCCACCATGAGGACAGCTACATGAAGGTTTCTATCTTCTCCCCCACCAGGAGGACAGCTACATGAAGGTTTCTATCTTCTCCCCCACTGGGAGGACAGCTACATGAAGGTTTCTATCTTCTCCCCCACCATGAGGACAGCTACATGAAGGTTTCTATCTTCTCCCCCACCGGGAGGACAGCTACATGAAGGTTCCTATCTTCTCCCCCACTGGGAGGACAGCTACATGAAGGTTTCTATCTTCTCCCCCACTGGGAGGACAGCTACATGAAGGTTCCTATCTTCTCCCCAAACCGGGAGGACAGCTACATGAAGGTTCCTATCTTCTCCCCCACTGGGAGGACAGCTACATGAAGGAACCTATCTTCTCCCCCACCATGAGGACAGCTACATGAAGGTTCCTATCTTCTCCCCCACCATGAGGACAGCTACATGAAGGTTCCTATCTTCTCCCCCACCATGAGGACAGCTACATGAAGGTTTCTATCTTCTCCCCCACCATGAGGACAGCTACATGAAGGTTCCTATCTTCTCCCCCACCATGAGGACAGCTACATGAAGGTTCCTATCTTCTCCCCCACTGGGAGGACAGCTACATGAAGGTTCCTATCTTCTCCCCCACTGAGAGGACAGCTACATGAAGGTTCCTATCTTCTCCCCCACTGGGAGGACAGCTGCATGAAGGTTCCTATCTTCTCCCCCACTGGGAGGACAGCTGCATGAAGGTTCCTATCTTCTCCCCCACCGGGAGGACAGCTACATGAAGGTTCCTATCTTCTCCCCCACTGGGAGGACAGCTACATGAAGGTTTCTATCTTCTCCCCCACTGGGAGGACAGCTACATGAAGGTTTCTATCTTCTCCCCCACCATGAGGACAGCTACATGAAGGTTCCTATCTTCTCCCCCACTGGGAGGACAGCTACATGAAGGTTCCTATCTTCTCCCCCACCATGAGGACAGCTACATGAAGGTTCCTATCTTCTCCCCCACCGGGAGGACAGCTACATGAAGGTTCCTATCTTCTCCCCCACCATGAGGACAGCTACATGAAGGTTCCTATCTTCTCCCCAAACCGGGAGGACAGCTACATGAAGGTTTCTATCTTCTCCCCCACTGGGAGGACAGCTACATGAAGGTTCCTATCTTCTCCCCCACCGGGAGGACAGCTACATGAAGGTTCCTATCTTCTCCCCCACTGGGAGGACAGCTACATGAAGGTTCCTATCTTCTCCCCCACTGGGAGGACAGCTACATGAAGGTTCCTATCTTCTCCCCAAACCGGGAGGACAGCTACATGAAGGTTTCTATCTTCTCCCCCACTGGGAGGACAGCTACACGAAGGAACCTACTACATACTACACACAGAAAGTGGTGCTACAAAAAAAAATTGATCTTGGTAACTTACTAGTAAACAGATTACAAGAAGCCACTGCAAAAAACAAAGTATTCCTCTGTGTAAAATGAGCTAACCATGGGTTAGCATAAAGTGTCCCTCTGTGTAGAAATGAGCTAACCATGGGTTAGTATAAAGTGTCCCTCTGTGTAAAATGAGCTAACCAAGGGTTAGTATAAAGTGTCCCTCTGTGTAAAATGAGCTAACCAAGGGTTAGTATAAAGTGTCCCTCTGTGTAAAATGAGCTTACCATTATTCAGCCCCTTTACTTTCAGTGCAGCAAACTCTCTCCAGAAGTTCAGTGAGGATCTCTGAATGATCCAATGTTGACCTAAATGACTAATGATGATAAATACAATCCACCTGTGTGTAATCAAGTCTCCGTATAAATGCACCTGCACTGTGATAGTCTCAGAGGTCCGTTAAAAGCGCAGAGAGCATCATGAAGAACAAGGAACACACCAGGCAGGTCCGAGATACTGTTGTGAAGAAGTTTAAAGCCGGATTTGGATACAAAAATATTTCCCAAGCTTTAAACATCCCAAGGAGCACTGTGCAAGCGATAATATTGAAATGGAAGGAGTATCAGACCACTGCAAATCTACCAAGACCTGGCCGTCTCTCTAAACTTTCAGCTCATACAAGAAGAAGACTGATCAGAGATGCAGCCAAGAGGCCCATGATCACTCTGGATGAACTGCAGAGATCTACAGCTGAGGTGGGAGACTCTGTCCGTAGGACAACAATCAGTCGTATATTGCACAAATCTGGCCTTTATGGAAGAGTGGCAAGAAGAAAGCCATTTCTTAAAGATATCCATAAAAAGTGTCGGTTAAAGTTTGCCACAAGCCACGTGGGAGACACACCAAACATGTGGAAGAAGGTGCTCTGGTCAGATGAAACCAAAATTGAACTTTTTGGCAACAATGCAAAACGTTATGTTTGGCGTAAAAGCAACACAGCTGAACACACCATCCCCACTGTCAAACATGGTCGTGGCAGCATCATGGTTTGGGCCTGCTTTTCTTCAGCAGGGACAGGGAAGATGGTTAAAATTGATGGGAAGGTGGATGGAGCCAAATACAGGACCATTCTGGAAGAAAACCTGATGGAGTCTGCAAAAGACCTGAGACTGGGACGGAGATTTGTCTTCCAACAAGACAATGATCCAAAACATAAAGCAAAATCTACAGTGGAATGGTTCAAAAATAAACATATCCAGGTGTTAGATTGGCCAAGTCAAAGTCCAGACCTGAATCCAATCGAGAATCTGTGGAAAGAACTGAAAACTGCTGTTCACAAATGCTCTCCATCCAACCTCACTGAGCTCGAGCTGTTTTGCAAGGAGGAATGGGAAAAAAATTCAGTCTCTCGATGTGCAAAACTGATAGAGACATACCCCAAGCGACTTACAGCTGTAATCGCAGCAAAAGGTGGCGCTACAAAGTATTAACTTAAGGGGGCTGAATAATTTTGCACGCCCAATTTTTCAGTTTTTGATTTGTTAAAAAAGTTTTAAATATCCAATAAATGTCGTTCCACTTCATGATTGTGTCCCACTTGTTGTTGATTCTTCACAAAAAATACAGTTTTATATCTTTATGTTTGAAGCCTGAAATGTGGCAAGGGTCGCAAAGTTCAAGGGGGCAGAATACTTTCGCAAGGCACTGTATATATATATACAGTGGGGAGAACAAGTATTTGATACACTGCCGACCAGAGAGCTGTGTAAGTACATCAGAGATAAAATTGTAGACCTGCACAAGGCTTGGATGGGCTACAGGACAAAGATCTCACCTCGTGGGGCATCAATGATCATGAGGAAGGTGAGGAATCAGCCCAGAACTACACGGCAGGACCTGGTCAATGACCTGAAGAGAGCTGGGACCACAGTCTTAAAGAAAACCATTAGTAACACACTACACCGTCATGGATTAAAATCCTGCAGCGCACGCAAGGTCCCCCTGCTCAAGCCAGCACATGTCCAGGCCCGTCTGAAGTTTGCCAATGACCATCTGGATGATCCAGAGGAGGAATGGGAGAAGGTCATATGGTCTGATTAGACAAAAATAGAGCTTTTTGGTCTAAACTCCACTCGCCGTGTTTGGAGGAAGAAGAAGGATGAGTACAACCCCAAGAACACAATCCCAACCGTGAAGCATGGAGGTGGAAACTTCATTCTTGGGGATGCTTTTCTGCAAAGGGGACAGGACGACTGCATTGTATTGAGGGGAGGATTTGACAGGGCCATGTATCGCGAGATCTTGGCCAACAACCTCCTTCCCTCAGTAAGAGCATTGAAGATGGGTCATGACTGGGTCTTCCAGCATGACAACGACCCGAAACACACAGCCAGGGCAACTAAGGAGTGGCTCCGTAAGAAGCATCTCAAGGTCCTGGAGTGGCCTAGCCAGTCTCCAGAACTGAATCTAATAAAAAATCTTTGGAGGGAGCTGACAGTCCGTATTGCCCAGCGACAGACACAAAACCTGAAGGATCTGGAGGTCTGTATGGAGGAGTGGGCCAAAATCCCTGCTGCAGTGTGTGCAAACCTGGTCAAGAACTACAGGAAACGTATGATCTCTGTAATTGCAAACAAAGTTTTCTGTACCAAATATGAAGTTCTGCTTTTCTGATGTATCAAAAACTTATGTCATGCAATAAAATGCTAATTAATTACTTAAAAATCATACAATGTGATTTTACTTGTTCTCCCCACTGTCTATCTATATATATATATATATATATATATATAGAGAGAGAGAGAGAGAGAGAGAGAGAGAGAGAGAGAGAGAGAGAGAGAGAGAGAGAGAGAGAGAGAGAGAGAGAGAGAAGGAAGTGCAGCCCTGGTGCCTCTCATCTCGTCAATGCAGCTTCCGTTGTGCCTCAGAGGGCCAAGATGGCTGTACAAAAGGACCACTGGTATGACATGGCACTCCTCATCCTTCTCTCTAGTCTCACAGGTATGGTTGTTTTAACATTGAATGTTGATCAGGGAAATATAACTTCTTATTTTTAAAGGGGTGGATCAGCTTAATTTTGCGGAAAGATTGTTGCTTCCATCAGTATAATTGTCTGCATCATTTCCAATCCCCCATATCTTTTTTTGGTAAATAAATATATATATATATATATATATATATATATATATATATATATATATATATATATATATATATGTGTACAGGAAAAACATTAACAGGTTTCTCTCCGTAAAGGAGTCATTTACAAAAACACTGAGCCACAGGAAAGTCAGACAAAGAGGGGTTTAAAAGCAAACTGGAAAAAATCCTTGAGTAATCCACTTAATGCTTTCTGGATATATATACATATATCCGTATACATACACATATGCATAGATATACACATATTTACAGACACATACCTCTATAATTTACATACTTTTTTTAGAATATACCTTTATTATGCCCTGCAAACCCTACCACCCTTCTCCCAATTAGAGTAAACTAATGAACAATAACACCTAGGCTTCTACCTTCAGTTTATACATATTATACACATTTTACAAACACCATCTATTTCACAATAGTTCTATTTTGTTTGTTTTTAGTCCTTCCTCTATTTCTGATGTCCGTCCAGTTTGATTTTTATTTGTAACTGTGCTATTTCACAACATTTCTGAACCTACGTACATTTAGCACTTGTTTGAGTACTTTTACATAATGGATTGTAAAGAAGAGGACTTGAAAGTGGTTGGTTTAGGTAGAAGTTTATGTTATGTTTATGTTATGCTGGAAAAATGTAAGTTTACTGCTGTTAATTAAAAGTCTCTTAGCATGCAGTATTATTACTGACATGTTCACCCAGTTGTGTTTTAGTGTTTACTAAACCAACCAGCTCAATTCAGGTTTTATGTAGCAAAACTTGAAATTGTGAATTTTTAAATTGGATAAAAGTAGAGACCCAGAGCTAGAACATTGTATAGCATACACTACAGTTGAGGAACAATGGGAAAGGGCTTTGAATGTTGACTTTTGAGAAAATGAGTTGCTTGAAGATTGCTTACCATGAGATATTTGATTACAACTTTAAACACAGTTTCTCTCTAAAACAGCATTTATTATCATTGAACGTTTCCATAACAACCAGGCTGTATTCAGACACTCTCTCTTTCTTCAACAGTTAATTAGAACAAGGTTTTCCAAACCCGGTCCTGGGGCCCCCCTTGGTGCACATTTTGCTTCTACCCTGCACAGCTGATTCAAATCATCAAAGCTTGATGATGAGTTAGTTGTTTTAATCAGCTGTGTAGTACTAGGGCAAAAAACAAAATGTGTACCGAGAGGAGCCCCAAGACCGGGGGGGGGGGACACACACCTTGAATTACAAGACTATAGGAACACCAACTATCTCATAATATTTCTTTAATGGTGAATTAGAAGACTCACACAGCTCAGACACAGACTATTAATGAGTAAGTCTTTAGATGGGCTGTGGGTAACATTCCCGTTTTATTCTGACAGGACAGGACTAATACTGCGAGAAAGACACACTTCTTCTGTCCGCATCGCTACCTCTCTAGGGGATTGTTGTTTATGATTGAAGACCAACCTGTTTGATCTTCAGCTATGGTCATCGCTGTTGATTTGTGTGTGGGCTCATATTTCCCTAATTAGTGATACCCAGGGGAGAGACTCAAAAGAGGGAATTGAAGGTGATGACTGTTTGATCTTCCTTCGGAGCATCTGACTCAGAACTCAGATGTGAGGTCTCTTCCTGTGTTCTTTTCAGTCTGTTTTTTTTTGTTGTTGTTGCGTATTCTCCATGTCATAATTCCAGTGGTTGACTACGTACTGAGTGCTTAAACTCCATATTCATTCCGTTACAGAGTTAAAACTAAGCCGGAGATGATTTTAGGTCACAAAATTACGTTTTACGTTTTACGTTACTCACATTCCTGAAGAATTGACCAGGTAAAATGTAATAAATATAACACTGTGTACATGTATAAAAATATGACCTCCGACCTGTCCAGTTTCTGTGCAGCAGACAGATGGTGTAACCACGGTGAAGCTGGAGGAGGGGATGGTTCTAGAGTGTGTGTGTCCGTGGGAAGGGAGCCTCGCCATGGTCTCCTGGACCAAACTGATCCGATTCGATAAGGTCCCCATAGCCGTGTACCACCCTGAGTACGAGCTGTCCATTTCCCAGTCCTACCAGACCAGGATCCAGTTCCTGAAGACCACACCCATGGACGGCAGTATCACCATCACTAACGTCACCCAGGAGGACACTGGGGTTTACCACTGCTCTGTTCAAACCTTCCCCAGGGGATCCTGGGCCAGAGATATATTGGTGTAGGAGGATGATCCAGGTAACTGTACACGACTTCTTGTCTATTTTCATTTCGAATATGTTGTTTTCACTTGAAATAATCGAATGCAGTTTGTGACTAGCTTGTACCAAATGCTTTGACCGATAATGGTGGTTGTTTTCTTGTTATTACTATGTCATTATCATTACAACTTAACCATATCATTTCTCCGTATTCTCTCTAACTTTGTTAAGTCTGTTCACAGATGAAGATCAAGAAGAAATGGACCTGCACACCAGAGAACCAGAACCTAGCCCAGGTGAGAGGTCAGAGTTTAAACATGACCAGGTCAATTAGACGTATGAGGTTGTACTTAGTTACTAATACAGGGAAAACTTGTATTTAGTTGTGCAGTGACATTGTGACCTTAAAATCCTGGGCAGAAAAGTGTAATTTTCCTGTGACAATGATGATCTAGACTGAGATGGTACACACAGTGAGAGGCTAACGTCACACAGGATGTGGTGCAAGCTATTGGTTTGCAAAACGGAAGTATTCTCTACATGCGTGGTGGTGTGTGGGAGAGGGGGATATGGTTGGACACTTATCACCTAACGTGTTTGGAGTTCTTGTAACCCACCAAATCGACAAAAAACAATGTTTCTACCCAGCCTACCCTCTTTAAGCCACACCTCAAAAGGAATTAAATGTGACCCACTCACCATTTTGGAAACAGGTTTTAATACAAGTATCTAATGTGCTCTTTTCTCCCTCCGTTCTCTCTTCCTCCCTCCGTTCTCTCTTTTCTCCCTCTGTTCTCTCTTTTCTCCCTCTGTTCTCTCTTTTCTCCCTCCGTTCTCTCTTTTCTCCCTCCGTTCTCTCTTTTCTCCCTCCGTTCTCTCTTTTCTCCCTCCGTTCTCCCTTCCTCCCTCCGTTCTCTCTTTTCTCCCTCCGTTCTCTCTTTTCTCCCTCCGTTCTCCCTTCCTCCCTCCGTTCTCTCTTTTCTCCCTCCGTTCTCTCTTTTCTCCCTCCGTTCTCTCTTTTCTCCCTCCGTTCTCTCTTCTCTCCCTCGTTCTCTCTTTTCTCCCTCCGTTCTCTCCTCTCCCTCCGTTCTCTCCTTTCTCCCCTCCGTTCTCTCTTTTCTCCCCTCCGTTCTCTCTTTTCTCCCTCCGTTCTCTCTTTCCTCCCTCCGTTCTCTCTTTTCTCCCTCCGTTCTCTCTTTTCTCCCTCCGTTCTCTCTTTCCTCCCTCCGTTCTCTCTTTTCTCCCTCCGTTCTCCCTTCCTCCCTCCGTTCTCTCTTTTCTCCCTCCATTCTCTCTTTTCTCCCTCCGTTCTCTCTTTTCTCCCTCCGTTCTCTCTTCTCTCCCTCGTTCTCTCTTTTCTCCCTCCGTTCTCTCCTCTCCCTCCGTTCTCTCTTTTCTCCCCTCCGTTCTCTCTTCTCTCCCTCCGTTCTCTCTTTTCTCCCTCCGTTCTCTCTTCTCTCCCTCCGTTCTCTCTTCTCTCCCTCCGTTCTCTCTTTTCTCCCTCCGTTCTCTCTTTTCTCCCTCCGTTCTCCCTTCCTCCCTCCGTTCTCTCTTCTCTCCCTCCGTTCTCTCTTTCCTCCCTCCGTTCTCTCTTTTCTCCCTCCGTTCTCTCTTTTCTCCCTCCGTTCTCCCTTCCTCCCTCCGTTCTCTCTTTTCTCCCTCCGTTCTCTCTTTTCTCCCTTTGTTCTCTCTTTTCTCCCTCCGTTCTCTCTTTCCTCCCTCCGTTCTCTCTTTCCTCCCTCCGTTCTCTCTTTTCTCCCTCCGTTCTCTCTTTTCTCCCTCCGTTCTCTCTTTTCTCCCTCCGTTCTCTCTTTTCTCCCTCCGTTCTCTCTTTTCTCCCTCCGTTCTCTCTTTTCTCCCTCCGTTCTCTCTTCTCTCCCTCCGTTCTCTCTTTTCTCCCCTCCGTTCTCTCTTTTCTCCCTCCGTTCTCTCTTTCCTCCCTCCGTTCTCTCTTTTCTCCCTCCGTTCTCTCTTTTCTCCCTCCGTTCTCTCTTTCCTCCCTCCGTTCTCTCTTTTCTCCCTCCGTTCTCCCTTCCTCCCTCCGTTCTCTCTTTTCTCCCTCCATTCTCTCTTTTCTCCCTCCGTTCTCTCTTTTCTCCCTCCGTTCTCTCTTTTCTCCCTCCATTCTCCCTTCCTCCCTCCAATCTCTTTTCTCACTCTGTTCTCTCTTTTCTCCCTCCGTTCTCTCTTTTCTCCCTCCCTCCATTCTCCCTTCCTCCCTCCGTTCTCCCTTCTTCCCTCCGTTCTCTCTTTTCTCCCTCCGTTCTCTCTTTTCTCCCTCAATTCTCTCTTTTCTCTCTCCGTTCTCAGTTGATTTCAGCCTGTCTGCATATCTGATTTACATTTATGTTGGTGGAGGAGTAGCAGGCCTGTTAATCCTGCTCTCTGTCATTCTAATACTGGTCGTTTGGCAGAGGTAAGAGTTCACTTCCCCTACTCTTTCTTAATGCAGGGACAATATACAGCTATTTTTACTTTAGTTTGGTCTAGGTAAACTTCTACAAAATATTCAGTGAACTCACATTGATGAAAGCATGAGTTGAGGAAGGTACCTTTCTTCACATTGCCTTTTAACAGTCAAGCTTTATTATGATATGTGATCTGTACGTGATAAATATAAAAGTTATATATATTCTTACAAGTAAAATACCTCTCCCAGACTATGCATTAGTCATCCCAGTTAAAGGTATAAAGGTAAACACCTCTCCCAGATGATACATTAGTCATCCCAGTTAAAGGTAAACAGGCTACTGGGAGTACTGTAGGTACTCATTTGTTAGAGAATAAACTTTTTGCTGTGAAATTCTATTTCTTCCATCCATCCCTCCCTTCCCCCGCACCATATGTCTAAGAGAGTTTTACTCAGATAGTGCACTTTCATTTTGCTGTCACAGCGAAAAGGTTAAAGTGTAGGTGTTGTACTTACAATAGAGTGTGGGCTAGGATAGTGTGTGTGTGTGTGTGTCTGCCTGTCTCTCTCACTCTCTCTCTGACTCTCTCTCTGACTATGTTTCTCTCTGTTATTTTGTCTCTCTCTCTCTGACTCTCTTTCTCTCTGTTTCTCTCTGACTCTGTCTCTCTCTCTCTGTTTCTGTCTCTCTCTCTGACTCTGTATTAGTCTCTCTCTCTGTTTCTGTCTCTCTCTTTGACTATCTGTGTCTTCCTCTCTCTCTCTCTGACTCTCTCTCTCTCTCTGTCTCTCTCTCTGACTCTGTATTAGTCTCTGTCTATGTCCCTATCTCTCTCTGTTTCTCTCTCTCTCTCTCTGACTCTCTCTCTGACTCTGTCTCTCTCTGTTATTCTCTCTCTCTCTCTCTCTCTCTCTGACTCTCTTTCTCTCTGTTTCTCTCTGACTCTGTCTCTCTCTCTGTTTCTGTCTCTCTCTCTGACTCTGTATTAGTCTCTGTCTGTGTCCCTATCTCTCTCTGTTTATATCTCTCTCTCTCTCTGACTCTCTCTCTGACTCTGTCTCTCTCTGTTATTCTCTCTCTCTCTCTCTCTCTCTCTGACTCTCTTTCTCTCTGTTTCTCTCTGACTCTGTCTCTCTCTCTGTTTCTGTCTCTCTCTCTGACTCTGTCTTACTCTCTGTCTATGTCTGTCTCTCCAGAAAGAAGAAGAGGAGAGAGGAGTACAGGATCAAATTGCATCCAGCTCAGAGACAGGTAAAAATATAACATTATCTCTCGTAATTTCCTGATCATGTGTATACTGGATATTAACAATTAGGTTCATCATAGAGTGTCCTCTTCTTTCCATTAATCAGTCTGTGGCACATCTCTAATATATATATATATAATCTCTAATTTCTCATGTCTTTCTATTCCTGCAATGACTATCAGAATGTGCCTGTGCATGACAGGATGAGGAAGGGGACCAATCAGACGGGAGATATGCCAGTGTATGCCAACATGCACACCATACGTCCAAACACTAAGAGGACGAAATAGGGAGCAGTGCTGTGTTACACAACCCTGTCTGACCTCTGACCTCAGTGCTGTGTTACAGACCCCTGTCTGACCTCTGACCTCAGTGCTGTGTTACAGACCCCTGTCTGACCTCTGACCTCAGTGCTGTGTTACAGACCCCTGTCTGACCTCTGACCTCAGTGCTGTGTTACAGACCCCTGTCTGACCTCTGACCTCAGTGCTGTGTTACAGACCCCTGTCTGACCTCTGACCTCAGTGCTGTGTTACAGACCCCTGTCTGACCTCTGACCTCAGTGCTGTGTTACAGACCCCTGTCTGACCTCTGACCTCAGTGCTGTGTTACAGACCCCTCCCTGTCTGACCTAAAGATGTATCGTTGAAGGCGTCACATGCAGAACTCAGTAACTCCCTAAGCAAACTGTCATTAAAAGCGTTCACCATTAGAAACTATCACATTCTCTATTCAAATCCTCACAATCGTCTCTAACTCAATTGTGTGACAAAAAACAAAGCAATCATGCCGTGTCATCCTCAGGGAATGCTGTATTTCCTGGTTGTTATTATGCAAAATAGCCCCTGTGGGTTCTCATGGAATGTTGTCATGGAATTTCTCTGATGTAAAATTCTAATCATCAGATGTAACAGTGTATGTTCCTTGCATCTAAGCCATAGATCAAATATTACTTCTCATTCTAACTGTGGAATATACACTGAGTATACAAAACATTAAGAACTCCTGCTCTTTCCATGACATAGACCGACCAGGTGAATCCAGGTGAAAGCTATGATCCCTTATTGACGTCACCTGTTAAATCCACTTCAATCACTGTAGATGAAGGGGAGGAGACAGTTAAAGAAGAGTGTTTAAGCATTGAGACAATTGAGACATGGATTGTGTATGTGTTCCATTCAGAGGGTGCATGGACAAGACAAAAACTTAACTGCCTTTGAGCGGGGTCTGATAGTAGGTGCCAAGTACACAGGTTTGTGTCAAGAACTGCAACGTTGCTGTTATCAAAAATGTTGGGTTGGGGTGGGGGGGATGCAACTCAATAATAGGAAGGTGTTCTTAATGTTTTGTACACTCAGTGTATATGAATGCTGTGATTAGAAATCATTCTGACTGTGTTGGACAAAATATAATTATATTCACAGCTAAGAATGAAATTGAGGTATTAGGAATGTGTTCTTAATGTTTTGTACACTCAGTGTATATGAATGCTCCGATTAGACACATTTAAAATTATATTCACAGCTAAGAACATAACGGAGGTCTTGGGAATGAACGACCTCTCAGCAGGAAGAGGAAGGAACAATGGACAATGTGGGAATACAGGGTTTTAGTCTTGTCAATGTATTAAGCATACAATATACAGTCTGTTTCTCTGTGACTTTAATGACCTCATGTGAACTAAATAAAAACCAACCGGGACATCAATTGGTATTTTCTAGGAGTGTTTGACCGGTTTTAAATCAAAAGGTGTGTTGTAAACAAGCGCAGTGCACTTAACTGTTAAAGGTCATTTACACTCAGCCGACATCCTCAGCGCTGTAAACAAGCCCAGTGCACTTAACTGTTAACCGTCATTTACACTCAGCCTACATCTGCAGCGCTTGCCATGAATGCGATCTTCGCGCGAATGTCTGGAAAATTGACTTTTAAAGCACATTGCAACACACTTCTGATTGAATCTCTGCCCTAGTTACTTTATCACTAACCGGCTTATCAGGAAGCCTAATGCAACTGCATGTAGCCTAATGCAACTGCATGTAGCCTAATGCAACTGCATGTAGCCTAATGCAACTGCATGTAGCCTAATGCAACTGCATGTAGCCTAATGCAACTGCATGTAGCCTAATGCAACTGCATGTAGCCTAATGCAACTGCATTTAGCCCTGTTACACGTTGGGTAAATCAACTGAGAAATGTATCGTCATCAGAACAAAGAAGACACGGAATAAATACAAAAAGAAGACATTTTATACCTTGACAGCATGTACATTCAATTTATTCTCTTACCTCATCAGAAAAAAAAAACATATTACACACAGTATATACATTGAGTGAGTGAATAACGTAATCCTACACTCAATTAAAAGTGCTATTAACACATATTACGACAAAGTAAAAAAACAAACACACAAACGCATATAGTGTGTGATTATTTAGACATTAACATCAAACTTACATTGTGGTGGTAGGAACATTACCAATGTGTCGTGTAGTGCCGGACAGAAAACCTCCTGTGTATTCCTCAACCTCCTGTGTATTCCTCAACCTCCTGTGTATTCCTCAACTTTATTAAAACAAGATGGCCGACATAAACAACAGGAGAAGGAAATGTAACGTGGAAAACAGCAAATGACAAATGTCACAGAACATCCTAGAAAAACTTTGTCTTCTTACCATAGTCGTATAAATACTCCAAAACGAAATGGCACTGATTCGTCACCTTTACAGTTTTACACAGGTTTAACATCGTAACAAATAGATAACGAGAACCTTTCGTAGGAGGGCACATTCTTTGTTAATCCAACCAACGTTGAGGTTTAAATTGATTCACGTATGTGTTAAGTAGAACTAAACAAACGTGCTAATTGTGTGATCTAAATCCATGATATTCATGGTTATTATTTTATACCGTGCCTTGGACGTTTTGGGGATTCCATATAAACATATCTACCGCTACGAAAAATAAATAATCAAACCTCGACAAAATAATTAATAGGATAAACCGTTTTGGACAAACATGCTCATCTGAGTATCTCAATAAACAGATTGTCTTTTCTTGTGAACGTTGACTTTGTGTTCTTGGAAACTGTGAATTAGTGGAAACAGTATCATTTCTCAGATAGTGACAAGACTTTAAAAAAGAATGTAATACAAATTGACAAGACTATTTTCAGAATGTCTTGCTCCAGAGATGTACCGTAATCATCGCTAACAATGACAAACACAGACCCAGAGACAGAGGCCTCTGTCTGGTACAGTAGTGTCACACTGCAGTCTGCATGCATCACAAGGCACTTCATTCAGCGGCTGGAGGACGAGGTGCAAGGTCGGGAAAACACCAGTAGTCAGAACAGGTCTGAGGGCTCCACACAGAAGGCATCAAACCGCTTGTTAACAATATATACAGTGGCAAGAAAAAGTATGTGAACCCTTTGGAATTACCTGGATTTCTGCATAAATTGGTCATCACATTTCATCTGATCTTCATCTAAGTCACACAATAGACAAACATAGTGTACTTATATTATTATTATTATTATTTAAACATTCACAGTATAGGTTAGAAAAAGTATGTGAACCCCTAGGCTAATGACTTCTCCAAAAGCTAATTAGTGTCAGGAGTCAGCTAACCTGGAGTCCAATCAATGAGACAAGATTGGAGATGTTGGTTAGAGCTGCCTTGCCCTAATATAAACACTCACTAAAATTTGAGTTTGCTATTCACAAGAAGCATTGCCTGATGTGAACCATGCCTCTAACAAAAGAGATCTCAGAAGACCTAAGTTTAAGAATTGTTGACTTGCATAAAGCTGGAAAGGGTTACAAAAGTATCTCTAAAAGCCTTGATGTTCATCAGTCCACGGTAAGACCAAGTGTCTATAAATGGAGAAAGTTCAGCACTGTTGCTACTCTCCCTAGGAGTGGCCGTCTTGCAAATATGACTGCAAGAGCACAGAGCAGAATGCTCAATGAGGTTAAGAAGAATCCTTGAGTGTCAGCTAAAGACTTACAGAAATCTCTGGAACATGTTAGCATCTCTGTTGACGAGTCTAAGATACGTAAAACACTAAACAAGAATGGTGGTCATGAGGGGACACCACGGAAGAAGCCACTGCTGTCCAAAAAAACATTGCTGCATGTCTGAAGTTTGCAAAAGTGCACCTGGATGTTCCACAGCGCTACTGGCAAGCTATTCTGTGGACAGATGAAACTAAAGTTGAGTTGCTTGGAAGGAACACACAACACTATGTGTGGAGACAAAAAGGGACAGCCCACCAACATCAAAACCTCATCCCCACTGTAAAGTATGGTGGAGGGAACATCATGGTTTGGGGCTGCTTTGCTGCCTCAGGGCCTAGACAGCTTCCTATCATCGACAAAAAAATGTATTCGGAAGTTTATCAAGCCATTTTACAGGAGAATGCTAGGCTATCTGTCTGCCAATTGAAGCTCAACAGAAGTTGGGTGATGCAACAAAGCAACCACACAAAACACAGAAGTAAATCAACAACAGAATCGCTTCAACAGAAGATAATTAGCCTTCTAGAGTGGCCCAGTCAGTGTCCTGACCTCAACCCGATTCGAGATGCTGTGACATGACCTCAAGAGAGCAGTTCACACCAGACATCCAAAGAATATTGCTGAACTGAAACAGTTTTTTTAAAGAGGAATGGTCCAAAATTCCTCCTGACCGTTGTGCAGATCTGATCCGCAACTACAGAAAACATTTGGTTGAGATTATTGGTGCCGAAGGAGGGTCAAATAGTTGTTAAATCCAAGGGTTCACATACTTTTTTCCCTCCACTGTGAATGTTTACACGGTGTGTTCAATAAAGACATTAACACCACTGTCTATTGCTGTGACTTAGATGAAGATCAGATCAAATGTGATGACCAATTAATGCAGAAATCCAGGTAATTCCAAAGGGTTCACATACTTTTTTCCCTCCACTGTGAGTGTTTACACGGTGTGTTCAATAAAGACATTAACACCACTGTCTATTGCTGTGACTTAGATGAAGATCAGATGAAATGTGATTACCAATTTATGCAGAAATCCAGCTATTTCCAAAGGGTTCACATACTTTTTATTGACACTGTATTTTACATGTAATTTAACAAGTCATTTAAGAAAAAAACCTTATTTTACAATAAGTCCCTATGGGACTCCCAATCACAGCCGGTTGTGATTCAGTCTGGATTCGAACCAGGGTGTCTGGAGTGACATCTGAAGCATGGAGATGCAGTGCCTTAGACCGCTGCGCCACTCGGGAGCCCACGAGGGTCAGAGTTATAAAGTCTAAGCCTTACAGTCCTGTTTCTCAGACTTTGCTAACATTTGAATCGTGTGTATTTGTTCATGCCTTTTGAAGTTGAGATGATTCTACACATACCGTACGTTCAGACCTGTACTCTTGGACAAGCAGACCATTTGGTGGTGCTGGTTGCAGGTGGACAGACTGAAACAGCCACAAACATTACAGAAAGGTAGAACAGATCTCCCTAATGAACAGGACCCAGCAGGTGTCCCGCAATAATCCTTTCATAAGTATATATATATATATATATAAGTATATATATGTATATGTACCTGTCTACAATTAACACTATCACCATAATGTATTAACATAAAATGATACATCATACATGTTCCTATACATATTTCTACAGGCTTTCTAAAGTGTTGGAATGTCCAGTTTTGTTCTGAAGCTACTTGTCATTGGAGAGTCACCTGGCTGCAGTTTGAGCCGTAGCCACTAGAGGGGGATAGTGCCTCTTCCTGGTGCTGAGAGGACTGCTCTTCTTCTGTCTTTCCAGAGACGAAGCTGGGGAAGGTCTGTGCTCGGGTCATCAGGGTCATCGTCAGGCTAGTACCTGGAAACAACAGAAGGCCCGTGGTGAGGAAGAGGACCGTCTCTCTGGCTATACTACATCCCAATGTCCATACTGGTACATACCACAGGTTGGAGTGCAAATGTGTATCACAGGCAGCTGTTGGGACCTTAATTGGGGAGGACGGGCTTGTGGTAATGGCTGGAGAGGAATCAATGGAATGGTATCAAATACATCAGATATATTTCCATGTGATTGATACCATTCCATTTACTCCATTCCAGACATTATGATGAGCCGTCTTCCCCTCAGCAGCCCCCTGTGACGTGTATGTATGTAATTACATACGTAGGTATGGTACTAGGTGCGTACTTACGTACGTATGTAGGTAGGTAGATAGGTACATGCTAGGTAGGTAGGTATGTACCACAGGAGATTGGTGGAACCTTAATTGGGGAGAACAGGCTTGTGGTAATGACTGGAGCGGAATGAACGGAATGGTATCAAATAGATCTAACACATGTTTTCTATGGTTTCCAAGTGTTTGATGCCATTCCATTTAAGCCGTTCCGGCCATTATTACGAGCCGTCATCCCCTTCAGCAGCCTACTGTGATGTACAGTTCCCAGTGTTTGCTTTGTTGTACTGTACAGTCCTAAACATTTAACATAATTCGGTGCACCACAAAACAACCTCAGTAAAAACTCCTCTCTTTATTAATTCAAATGAATTGTCAAAATTGCTTCACGCTTCCTGTAATTGAATATCTGTGGAAACAGGGATGTAAATAGATACTGGTGTTCAGGTGTTCTACACTGCAGGTGTTCTATAATGCAGGTGTTCTATACTACAGGTGCTATATAATGCAGGTGTTCTATACTGCAGGTGTTCTATAATGCAGGTGTTCTATACTACAGGTGTTCTACACTGCAGGTGTTATATAATGCAGGTGTTCTATACTACAGGTGCTCTATAATGCAGGTGTTCTATACTACAGGTGTTCTACAATGCAAGTGTTCTACACTGCAGGTGTTCTATAATGCAGGTGTTCTATACTACAGGTGCTCTATAATGCAGGTGTTCTATACTACAGGTGTTCTATAATGCAGGTGTTCTACACTGCAGGTGTTTTATAATGCAGGTGTTCTATACTACAGGTGCTCTATAATGCAGGTGTTCTATACTACAGGTGTTCTATACTGCAGGTGTTCTATAATATAGGTGTTCTATACTGCAGGTGTTCTATAATGCAGGTGTTCTATACTGCAGGTGTTCTATACTACATGTATTCTACACTACAGGTGTTCTATAATGCAGGTGTTCTATACTACAGGTGTTCTATACTACAGGTATTCTATACTACAGGTGTTCTATACTGCAGGTGTTCTATACTGCAGGTGTTCTATACTACATGTATTCTATACTACAGGTGTTCTATACTGCAGGTGTTCTATACTACAGGTGTTCTACACTACAGGTGTTCTATACTACATGTATTCTACACTGCAGGTGTTCTATACTACAGGTATTCTATACTACAGGTATTCTATACTGCAGGTGTTCTATACTACAGGTGTTCTATACTACATGTATTCTATACTACAGGTGTTCTATACTACAGGTGTTCTATAATGCAGGTGTTCTATACTACAGGTGTTCTATACTACATGTATTCTATACTACAGGTGTTCTATACTGCAGGTGTTCTATACTACAGGTGTTCTATACTACATGTATTCTACACTGCAGGTGTTCTATACTGCAGGTGTTCTATACTACATGTATTCTACACTGCAGGTGTTCTATACTGCAGGTGTTCTATACTACATGTATTCTACACTGCAGGTGTTCTATACTACATGTATTCTACACTGCAGGTGTTCTACACTGCAGGTGTTCTATACTACATGTATTCTATACTACAGGTGTTCTATACTACAGGTGTTCTATACTACATGTATTCTACACTGCAGGTGTTCTATACTGCAGGTGTTCTATACTACATGTATTCTACACTGCAGGTGTTCTATACTGCAGGTGTTCTATACTACATGTATTCTACACTGCAGGTGTTCTATACTACATGTATTCTACACTGCAGGTGTTCTATACTGCAGGTGTTCTATACTACAGGTGTTCTATACTGCAGGTGTTCTATACTACATGTATTCTACACTGCAGGTGTTCTATACTGCAGGTGTTCTATACTACATGTATTCTACACTGCAGGTGTTCTATACTACATGTATTCTACACTGCAGGTGTTCTACACTGCAGGTGTTCTATACTACATGTATTCTACACTGCAGGTGTTCTATACTACATGTATTCTACACTGCAGGTGTTCTATACTGCAGGTGTTCTATACTACATGTATTCTACACTGCAGGTGTTCTATACTACATGTATTCTACACTGCAGGTGTTCTATACTACATGTATTCTACACTGCAGGTGTTCTATACTGCAGGTGTTCTATACTACATGTATTCTACACTGCAGGTGTTCTATACTGCAGGTGTTCTATACTACATGTATTCTACACTGCAGGTGTTCTATACTACATGTATTCTACACTGCAGGTGTTCTATACTGCAGGTGTTCTATACTACATGTATTCTACACTGCAGGTGTTCTATACTGCAGGTGTTCTATACTGCAGGTGTTCTATACTACATGTATTCTACACTGCAGGTGTTCTATACTGCAGGTGTTCTACACTGCAGGTGTTCTATACTGCAGGTGTTCTATACTGCAGGTGTTCTATACTGCAGGTGTTCTATACTGCAGGTGTTCTATACTACATGTATTCTACACTGCAGGTGTTCTATACTGCAGGTGCTCTATAATGCAGGTGTTCTATACTACATGTATTCTACACTGCAGGTGTTCTACACTGCAGGTGTTCTATACTGCAGGTGTTCTATACTACATGTATTCTACACTGCAGGTGTTCTATACTGCAGGTGTTCTATACTACAGGTGTTCTATAATGCAGGTGTTCTATACTGCAGGTGTTCTATACTACAGGTGTTCTACACTGCAGGTGTTCTATACTGCAGGTGTTCTATACTACATGTATTCTACACTGCAGGTGTTCTATACTGCAGGTGTTCTATACTAAATGTATTCTACACTGCAGGTGTTCTATACTGCAGGTGTTCTACACTGCAGGTGTTCTACACTGCAGGTGTTCTATACTGCAGGTGTTCTATACTACAGGTGTTCTATAATGCAGGTGTTCTACACTGCAGGTGTTCTATAATGCAGGTGTTCTATACTGCAGGTGTTCTATACTACAGGTATTCTACACTGCAGGTGTTCTATAATGCAGGTGTTCCAAGTGCAGGTGTTCTATGCTGCAGGTGTTCTATACTGCAGGTGTTCTACGGTGCACGTGTTCTATACTACAGGTGTTCTATACTGCATGTGTTCTATACTGCAGGTGTTCTATACTACATGTATTCTACACTGCAGGTGTTCTATACTGCATGTGTTCTATACTGCAGGTGTTCTATACTACATGTATTCTACACTGCAGGTGTTCTATACTGCATGTGTTCTATACTGCAGGTGTTCTATACTACATGTATTCTACACTGCAGGTGTTCTATACTGCATGTGTTCTATACTGCAGGTGTTCTATACTACATGTATTCTACACTGCAGGTGTTCTATACTGCAGGTGTTCTATACTAAATGTATTCTACACTGCAGGTGTTCTATACTGCAGGTGTTCTATACTACATGTATTCTACACTGCAGGTGTTCTACACTGCAGGTGTTCTACACTGCAGGTGTTCTATACTGCAGGTGTTCTATACTACAGGTGTTCTATAATGCAGGTGTTCTACACTGCAGGTGTTCTATAATGCAGGTGTTCTATACTGCAGGTGTTCTATACTACAGGTATTCTACACTGCAGGTGTTCTATAATGCAGGTGTTCCAAGTGCAGGTGTTCTATGCTGCAGGTGTTCTATACTGCAGGTGTTCTACGGTGCACGTGTTCTATACTACAGGTGTTCTACACTGCAGGTGTTCTATACTGCAGGTGTTCTATACTACATGTATTCTACACTGCAGGTGTTCTATACTGCAGGTGTTCTATACTGCAGGTGTTCTATACTGCAGGTATTCTATAATGCAGGTATTCTATAATGCAGGTATTCTATACTGCAGGTGTTCTATGCTACATGTATTCTATACTACAGGCGTTCTATACTGCAGGTGTTCTATACTACAGGTGTTCTATACTGCAGGTGTTCTATACTACAGGTATTCTATAATGCAGGTATTCTATACTGCAGGTGTTCTATAATGCAGGTGTTCTATACTACAGGTGTTCTATACTACAGGTATTCTATACTGCAGGTATTCTATACTACAGGTGTTCTATACTACAGGTGTTCTATACTGCAGGTGTTCTATACTACAGGTGTTCTATACTACAGATATTCTATACTACAGGTATTATATACTACAGGTATTCTATACTACAGGTGTTCTATACTACAGGTGTTCTATACTGCAGGTGTTCTATACTACAGGTATTCTATACTGCAGGTATTCTATACTACAGGTGTTCTATACTACAGGTGTTCTATACTGCAGGTGTTCTATACTACAGGTGTTCTATACTACAGATATTCTATACTACAGGTATTATATACTACAGGTATTCTATACTACAGGTGTTCTATACTACAGGTGTTCTATACTGCAGGTGTTCTATACTACAGGTATTCTATACTGCAGGTGTTCTATACTACAGGTGTTCTATAATGCAGGTGTTGTATACTGCAGGAGTTCTATACTACAGGTATTCTATACTACAGGTGTTCTATACTACAGGTGTTATATACTACAGGTGTTCTATACTGCAGGAGTTCTACACTACAGGTATTCTATACTACAGGTGTTCTATACTGTAGGTGTTCTATACTACAGGTGTTCTATACTACAGGTGTTCTATACTACAGGTGTTCTATACTGCAGGTATTCTATACTGCAGTTGTTCTACACTGCAGGTGTTCTATACTACAGGTGTTCTACGGTGCAGGTGTTCTACACTGCAGGTGTTCTATAATGCAGGTGTTCTACACTACAGGTGTTCTATACTACAGGTGTTCTATACTGCAGGTGTTCTATAATGCAGGTGTTCTATACTGCAGGTGTTCTATACTGCAGGTGTTCTATACTGCAGGTGTTCTATACTACAGGTGCTCTATAATGCAGGTGTTCTATACTACAGGTGTTCTACACTGCAGGTGTTCTATACTGCAGGTGTTCTATACTACATGTATTCTACACTGCAGGTGTTCTACACTGCAGGTGTTCTACACTACAGGTGTTCTATACTACAGGTGTTCTACACTGCAGGTGTTCTATACTGCAGGTGTTCTATACTACATGTATTCTACACTGCAGGTGTTCTATACTGCAGGTGTTCTATACTACATGTATTCTACACTGCAGGTGTTCTATACTGCAGGTGTTCTATACTGCAGGTGTTCTATACTGCAGGTGTTCTATACTACAGGTTTTCTACGGTGCATGTGTTCTACACTGCAGGTGTGCTATACTGCAGGTGTTCTATACTGCAGGTGTTCTATACTGCAGGTGTTCTATACTACAGGTTTTCTACGGTGCATGTGTTCTACACTGCAGGTGTTCTATACTACAGGTTTTCTACGGTGCATGTGTTCTACACTGCAGGTGTGCTATACTGCAGGTGTTCTATACTGCAGGTGTTCTATACTACAGGTTTTCTACGGTGCATGTATTCTATACTACAGGTATTCTATACTGCAGGTGTTCTATAATGCAGGTGTTCTATACTACAGGTGTTCTATACTACAGGTATTCTATACTGCAGGTATTCTATACTACAGGTGTTCTATACTACAGGTGTTCTATACTGCAGGTGTTCTATACTACAGGTGTTCTATAATGCAGGTGTTGTATACTACAGGTGTTCTATACTGCAGGTATTCTATACTGCAGTTGTTCTACACTGCAGGTGTTCTATACTACAGGTGTTCTATACTGCAGGTGTTCTATACTACAGGTGTTCTATACTGCAGGTGTTCTATACTACATGTATTCTATACTACAGGTGTTCTACGGTGCAGGTGTTCTATACTACAGGTATTCTATACTGCAGGTGTTCTATAATGCAGGTGTTCTATACTACAGGTGTTCTATACTACAGGTATTCTATACTGCAGGTATTCTATACTACAGGTGTTCTATACTACAGGTGTTCTATACTGCAGGTGTTCTATACTACAGGTGTTCTATAATGCAGGTGTTGTATACTGCAGGAGTTCTATACTACAGGTATTCTATACTACAGGTGTTCTATACTACAGGTGTTATATACTACAGGTGTTCTATACTGCAGGAGTTCTACACTACAGGTATTCTATACTACAGGTGTTCTATACTGTAGGTGTTCTATACTACAGGTGTTCTATACTACAGGTGTTCTATACTACAGGTGTTCTATACTGCAGGTATTCTATACTGCAGTTGTTCTACACTGCAGGTGTTCTATACTACAGGTGTTCTACGGTGCAGGTGTTCTACACTGCAGGTGTTCTATAATGCAGGTGTTCTACACTACAGGTGTTCTATACTACAGGTGTTCTATACTGCAGGTGTTCTATAATGCAGGTGTTCTATACTGCAGGTGTTCTATACTGCAGGTGTTCTATACTGCAGGTGTGCTATACTGCAGGTGTTCTACACTACAGGTGTTCTATACTGCAGGTGTTCTATACTACATGTATTCTACACTGCAGGTGTTCTATACTGCAGGTGTTCTATACTACATGTATTCTACACTGCAGGTGTGCTATACTGCAGGTGTTCTATACTGCAGGTGTTCTATACTACAGGTGTTCTACGGTGCAGGTGTTCTATACTACAGGTGTTCTATACTACAGGTATTCTATACTGCAGGTATTCTATACTGCAGGTGTTCTATACTACAGGTGTTCTATACTACATGTATTCTACACTGCAGGTGTGCTATACTGCAGGTGTTCTATACTGCAGGTGTTCTATACTGCAGGTGTTCTATACTACAGGTGTTCTACGGTGCAGGTGTTCTATACTACAGGTGTTCTATACTACAGGTATTCTATACTGCAGGTATTCTATACTGCAGGTGTTCTATACTACAGGTGTTCTATACTGCAGGTGTTCTATACTACATGTATTCTATACTACAGGTATTCTATACTGCAGGTGTTCTATAATGCAGGTGTTCTATACTACAGGTGTTCTATACTACAGGTATTCTATACTGCAGGTATTCTATACTACAGGTGTTCTATACTACAGGTGTTCTATACTGCAGGTGTTCTATACTACAGGTGTTCTATACTACAGATATTCTATACTACAGTTATTCTATACTGCAGGTGTTCTATACTGCAGGTGTTCTATACTACAGGTGTTCTATATTACAGATATTCTATACTACAGGTGTTCTATACTGCAGGTGTTCTATACTACAGGTGTTCTATACTACAGGTATTCTATACTGCAGGTGTTCTATACTACAGGTGTTCTATAATGCAGGTGTTGTATACTGCAGGAGTTCTATACTACAGGTATTCTATACTACAGGTGTTCTATACTACAGGTGTTCTATACTACAGGTGTTCTATACTGCAGGAGTTCTACACTACAGGTATTGTATACTACAGGTGTTCTATACTGTAGGTGTTCTATACTACAGGTGTTCTATACTACAGGTGTTCTATACTGCAGGTATTCTATAATGCAGTTGTTCTACACTGCAGGTGTTCTATACTACAGGTTTTCTACGGTGCATGTGTTCTACACTGCAGGTGTTCTATAATGCAGGTGTTCTACACTACAGGTGTTCTATACTACAGGTGTTCTATACTACAGGTGTTCTATACTGCAGGTGTTCTATACTGCAGGTGTTCTATACTGCAGGTGTTCTATACTACAGGTGTTCTATAATGCAGGTGTTCTATACTGCAGGTGTTCTATACTGCAGGTGTTCTATACTGCAGGTGTTCTACACTGCAGGTGTTCTGTACTACAGGTGTTCTATAATGCAGGTATTCTATACTGCAGGTGTTCTATACTGCAGGTGTTATATACTGCAGGTGTTCTATACTACAGGTGTTCTATAATGCAGGTGTTCTATACTGCAGGTGTTCTATACTGCAGGTGTTCTATACTGCAGGTGTTCTACACTGCAGGTGTTCTATACTACAGGTGTTCTATAATGCAGGTATTCTATACTGCAGGTGTTCTATACTGCAGGTGTTCTATACTGCAGGTGTTCTTAACTACAGGTGTTCTATAATGCAGGTGTTCTATACTACAGGTGTTCTATACTACAGGTATTCTATACTACAGGTGTTCTATAATGCAGGTGTTCTATATTGCAGGTGTTCTATACAGCAGGTATTCTATACTACAGGTGTTCTATACTACATGTGTTCTATACTGCATGTATTCTATACTACAGGTGTTCTACACTGCAGGTGTTCAATAATGCAGATATTCTATACTACAGGTGTTCTACGGTGCAGGTGTTCTACACTGCAGGTGTTCTATAATGCAGGTGTTCTACACTACAGGTGTTCTATACTACAGGTGTTCTATACTACAGGTGTTCTATACTGCAGGTGTTCTATAATGCAGGTGTTCTATACTGCAGGTGTTCTATACTGCAGGTGTTCTATGCTGCAGGTGTTCTACACTGCAGGTGTTCTATACTACAGGTGTTCTATAATGCAGGTGTTCTATACTACATGTGTTCTATACTGCATGTATTCTATACTGCAGGTGTTCTACACTGCAGGTGTTCTATACTACATGTGTTCTATACTGCATGTATTCTATACTGCAGGTGTTCTATACTACAGGTGTTCTACACTGCAGGTGTTCAATAATGCAGGTGTTCTATGCTACAGGTGTTCTACACTGCAGGTGTTCAATAATGCAGGTATTCTATACTGCAGGTGTTCTACACTGCATGAGTTCTACACTGCAGGTGTTCTATAATGCAGGTGTTCTATACTGCAGATGTTCAATAATGCAGGTATTCTATACTGCAGGTGTATCCATTTTTACATCAAAGACAGTATGTGTTATACACAGAGGCCTCCAGTGGATCCTATCTGGTCTTGTCCAGCTGTGGCTGGATCCTATAAGGAGGGTGTTGGCTGTGTGGTCACTGGTTTGGTCCAGCTGTGGCTGGTTCCTATCTGGAGGGTGTTGGCTGGGTGGTCACTCGTCTGGTCCAGCTGTGGCTGGATCTATCTGGAGGGTGTTGGCTGGGTGGTCATTCGTCTGGTCCAGCTGTGGCTGGATCTATCTGGAGGGTGTTGGCTGGGTGGTCACTCGTCTGGTCCAGCTGTGGCTGGATCTATCTGGAGGGTGTTGGCTGGGTGGTCACTGGTCTGTGCCACTCTATGTCTGCCTGTGTGTCTGCCTTTGTGTCTGTCTGCTTGTCTGTCTGTCTGCCTACCAGTGACTCTTCCACATAAACCATGGGCGTGGAAGCAGTGGCAGAGAGAGGATGAGGACTATTTGATTACAGAGGGAGCTAAAGGGGGTGGGGAAAGAGAGAGAGAGAAGCCAGTGTGATGTGAAGTGGGGTGATGTGAAGCCAGTCACAGCAATGGGTTTCATACAGAACAGGTGGAGTGAGTCACACACACAAGTCAAATGATCCACTTCAAAATGTTCCCAGT
>NC_143036.1:9387500-9395000 GCF_057628025.1 Oncorhynchus mykiss | reverse complement strand
GAGGCTTTTCAGACAGTCGATGGGGCGTCTGTTGTTGCCTTTAAAACTTTAAAGTGCACATATTTTTTCTATGCTAAAACAATCTCTCAGTGGAAAACACAGAGCACCATTATCCTCTTGCAAAATCTGCATACTTTTAAAAAGAATGCTGGAGCGTCCGTGAGGATGTCAATAGCCAGTCATTCTGTCTCATGGTTATTGCTAAGTCTTTTACGTAGAGAGGAACTCTATTTGCGATCTTCTTTGACTAAGGGGGAAGTTGTTTTCTATATATTTACTGATTAAAGTTTCAAGTTTATCAGAGAAAACTAAAATAATAAAAGCTTTAACTTGAAGATGAAACATGGTTTTGAGCTATCATATATGCTTTGCACATGTCACCAAAACATGGAATATTGAGCGAAATGTACCATCTCAAAATATTAGACATGCCACTTTGTGTTCTTCATTATATTATACAGTAGTGTCAACCTGTCACTTTTGATGTGAACACTCAAACCTGGACTTACCTGTAAAGGTGCATTAATGCCGTGTGTAGCTAAGCTTTACTGAAAGGGCTCAAATAAGTGTATGGATTCTATTCATACAGTTACCCCTGCTACCTTACCTGTACCCATTTCATTTCATTTCCAAGCAAACCAAACTATTCATGAAGTTTCTAACATTTCCCCCCCTAGTGACAAAGTCTACTCGAAACAGAAACCTTCACACACACAAATAAACAAATAAAGCAACTAATTGACTTCTGGTTCTCTGATTAACTGAATGAGAGAGGAAAAATAAATAAATAAACATATTGCGAAGCAACAGAGCTGGATGGGACAAGAAGCAGTGATCCGTCATTATTCCAGGGTGCTTGTGGGTATTTACCGCAACCCCACCATGACTCAGCCAATTGAACATGCTGATTGCAAAATGATCACGGCACAGTGACACACCGGGGGCTAGTCCAACACTTTCCACTCACACCCAAATCAGACCATATTCAGTATTAATATAGTAACTGTACTGTTATTATGAGTGTACAAAACTGAGTGTACAAAACTTCATAATATTGAGTTGCACCCCCCTCCCCACCTCCCCCCCTCCCCCCTCAATTAGTTGGGGCCTGGACTCTGCAAGGTGTCGAAAGAGTTCTACAGGGATGCTAGCCCATGTTGACTCCAATGCTTTCCACAGCTGTGTCAAGTTGACTGGATATCCTTTGAGTGGTGGACCATTCTTGATACACACAGGAAAATGTTGAGCATGACAAAACCCAGCAGCGTTGCAGTTCTTGACACAAACCAGTGTGCCTGGCACCTACTACCATGCCCCGTTAAAAGGCACTTAAATATTTGGTCTTTCCCATTCACCCTCTGAATGGCACACACACACAATCCATGTCTCAATTGTCTCAAGGCTTAAACATCCTTCTTTAACCTGTCTCCTCCCCTTCATAGCTTTCAACTGGATTCACCTAGTCAGGGGTCTAGTCTGGCCCACAGAGGGTTAGTCTGGTCCACGGAGGGCTAGTCTGGTCCACGGAGGGCTAGTCTGGTCCACAGGGGATTAGTCTGGTCCACAGGGGGCTAGTCTGGTCCACATGGGAATAGTCTGGTCCACAGGGGATTAGTCTGGTCCACAGGGGGCTAGTCTGGTCCACAGAGGGTTAGTCTGGTCCACGGAGGGCTAGTCTGGTCCACAGGGGAATAGTCTGGTCCACAGGGGATTAGTCTGGTCCACAGGGGACTAGTCTGGTCCACAGGGGACTAGTCTGGTCCACAGGGGGCTAGTCTGGTCCACAGGGGATTAGTCTGGTCCACAGGGGATTAGTCTGGTCCACAGGGGGCTAGTCTGGTCCACAGGGGATTAGTCTGGTCCACAGGGGATTAGTCTGGTCCACAGGGGATTAATCTGGTCCACAGGGGATTAGTCTGGTCCACAGGGGATTAGTCTGGTCCACATGGGAATAGTCTGGTCCACAGGGGATTAGTCTGGTCCACAGGGGATTAGTCTGGTCCACAGGGGATTAGTCTGGTCCACAGGGGATTAGTCTGGTCCACATGGGATTAGTCTGGTCCACAGGGGGCTAGTCTGGTCCACAGGTTCTCTCACGTCCACTCACACCCAGATCAGCACATACTCAGTTAAAGGAAAAATCCACCCAAAACCTTTAATTTACAGTGTTAAATAACACTAATATGTGAGAATAATATTTTTGGTGAATAAATGTTTCATTTTGGCTTCATATTCAAACTTCTTTGGGATCGGTGTCCTTTCCACGGGACGGTTGAGCTAACGTAGGCTAATGCGATTAGCATGAGGTTGTAAGTAACAAGAACATTTCCCAGGACATTGTAACACTCGTCGTCGTAAGGAAGAGTGGACCAAAGCGCAGCATGGAAAGTGTTCATGATCTTTATTGTCAAGAATCACTCAAACAAAATTAACGAATACAAAAAACAAAAGCAAACAGTTCCGTCAGGCACAGATATTAACCTCTCTAGGGTAGGGGGCAGCATTCGGAATTTTGGATGAAAAGCATGCTCAAATTAAATGTCCTGCTACTCGGGCCCAGTAGATATAATATGTATATAACTGGTAGATTTGGATAGAAAACACTCTGAAGTTTCCAAAAACTGTTAAAATAGTGTCTGTGAGTATAACAGAACTGATTTAGCAGGCGAAAACCTGAGAAAAATCCATTCAGGAAGTAGTTTTTGTTTTTGTAGTTTTCTATTCAATGCCATTACAGTATCCATTGACTTAGGACTCCACTTGCAGTTCCTATGCCTTCCACTAGATGTCAACAGTCT
Organism: Oncorhynchus mykiss; assembly: GCF_057628025.1. Classification (NCBI taxonomy): domain Eukaryota; kingdom Metazoa; phylum Chordata; class Actinopteri; order Salmoniformes; family Salmonidae; genus Oncorhynchus; species Oncorhynchus mykiss. The sequence continues at coordinate 9,392,202 of NC_143036.1, read as the reverse complement.
TTATAAATCGTTTCAGGCTTGTATTCTTATAAATGAGGGAGTAAGACCAGTCTGAATGAGTGGACCCTAATGTGACGCAGATTTTTTTCAGGCGCATGTGCATTTCTTGTTTACCTTTTATATTGACAACGTTATTGTCCGGTTGAAATATTATAGATCATATAGACTAAAAAACAACCTGAGGATTGAATAAAAACATTGTTTGACATGTTTCTATGAACTTCACGGATACAATTAGGATTTTTTTGTCTGATTGTTTAGACTGCGTTTGAGCCTGTGGCTAACTGAAGAAAACGCGCTAACAAAACAGAGGTTTTTGGATATAAAGAGACTTCATCGAACAAAAGGAACATTTATTGAGTAAATGAATGTCGTCTGATTGCCACCATATGAAGATCACTGTGCCTCACAGAGTGGAGTCTGACATTCGCAATTTTACTCCTATACTTTTCAGGAGATGGTAAACCTTGCCCATGCTAGGTCAGTGGGCAACACAGTGCATTCTGGGTGATTCTGGGACAAGCAGCACTCTCCTTCAAGGACTGAATTGGAGTATATTGGGTGCTACCTAAAAAAAAAACATTAGCACAAATTTCGTCAACAAGAACTAGAACATTACACATTTTTCCCGAGTCATGAGACAACCCACTTGCTATCTGTAATATCGTACAGCTTTGGAATCGTGACATTAGGCACGTGTCTTGACATTTACACTGACTTTGAGAAAGGATTGCGTGACGACTAGCTTTCGCAACCGCGTGACACAGCAAGACAAAGTGAACGCAATTGGTCGACAGTCTACTGGGTAGAGCATTATACCCGGGGGGAATCGATAGAATATCACTCAGAGATACACACAAAACAAAAAACTATAAAAAATTCAAAATGGGTGAATCTTTCCTTTAACCTACAGTATTAATATAGTCATAATCATGTCATTAAATGGTTATCATTGGCTTACTATATTATATGATCATTATGGGCCCACTGAAACACCAAGGGGCTGGTGTGTTCCATTCATTCCATCTCACATTATCTCACCTCGTTATCCATTACAATACGGTTATTTCACTGCTTCCGGCGCCGACAGAGATGGCCGCCTCGCTTCGCGTTCCTAGGAAACTATGCAGTTTTTTGGTTTTTTAATTGTTAGTTAGTTAGTTAGTTAGATTACTTGTTATTACTGCATTGTCGGAACTAGAAGCACAAGCATTTCGCTACACTCGCATTAACATCTGCTAACCATGTGTATGTGACAAATAAAATTTGATTTGATTTGATTTTATCACATTATAGATTTATCAACTGCAAAGTGAGACCCAGGGATTCTGGTCCAAATGTGCCAATACTCTACTGAAACATTGTGTGTTTGCTTGTATGTGTACGTATGTTTGTGTAGATATGTTTGTGTTGATATGCGTGTGTAGATATGCGTAGATATGCATGTGTAGATATGCGTGTGTAATTACGCGTGTGTAGATATGCGTAGATATGCATGTGTAGATATGCGTGTGTAATTATGCGTGTGTAGATATGCGTAGATATGCATGTGTAGATATGCATGTGTAGATATGCGTGTGTAATTATGCGTGTGTGGATATGCGTAGATATGCATGTGTAGATATGTGTGTGTAATTATGCGCGTGTAGATATGCGTAGATATGCATGTGTAGATATGCGTGTGTAGATATGCGTGTGTAGATATGCGTGTGTAGATATGCGTGTGTAGATATGCGTGTGTAGATATGCGTGTGTAATTATGCGCGTGTAGATATGCATGTGTAGATATGCGTGTGTAATTATGCATGTGTAGATATGTGTGTGTAATTATGCGCGTGTAGATATGCATGTGTAGATATGCGTGTGTAGATATGCGTGTGTAGATATGCGTGTGTAATTATGCGCGTGTAGATATGCATGTGTAGATATGCGTGTGTAATTATGCATGTGTAGATATGTGTGTGTAATTATGCGCGTGTAGATATGCATGTGTAGATATGCGTGTGTAGATATGCATGTGTAGATATGTGTGTGTAATTATGCGCGTGTAGATATGCATGTGTAGATATGCGTGTGTAGATATGCGTGTGTAGATATGCGTGTGTAGATATGCGTGTGTAGATATGCGTGTGTAGATATGCGTGTGTAGATATGCGTGTGTAGATATGCGTGTGTAGATATGCGTGTGTAGATATGCGTGTGTAGATATGCATGTGTAGATATGCATGTGTAGATATGCATGTGTAGATATGCGTGTGTAGATATGCGTGTGTAGATATGCGTGTGTAGATATGCATGTGTAGATATGCGTGTGTAGATATGCGTGTGTAGATATGCGTGTGTAGATATGCATGTGTAGATATGCGTGTGTAGATATGCGTGTGTAGATATGCGTGTGTAGATATGCGTGTGTAGATATGCGTGTGTAGATATGCATGTGTAGATATGCGTGTGTAGATATGCGTGTGTAGATATGCGTGTGTAGATATGCATGTGTAGATATGCGTGTGTGTACATGCGTTTTCACATAATATTTTCTGTTGAGCTGTCTAGCTGAGCTCTGCTGTGAGTCCCTTGGTAGCTTGTGTGTACCTAGGTAGCTTGTACTTACTTTGGTAGTTTTTACGTACCTTGGTAATAAACTTCAGTTAGTGCTAAACACGGCTGCTAGAATCTTGACTAGAACCAAAACATTTTATCAGTGCTAGCCTCTCTACACTGTTTTTTTGTTAAGGCTAGGCCTGAAATCAAGCTTTTACTGCTAAGCTACAAAGCATTACATGGGCTTGCTCCTACCTATCTTCCAAATAAGATCCTGCCGTACATACCTACACATACGCTACGGTCACAAGACGCAGGCCTCCTTACTGTCCCTAGAATTTCTAAGCAAACAGCTGGAGGCAGGGCTTTCTCCTATAGAGCTCCATTTTTATGGAACGGTCTGCCTATTCATGTGAGACACGCAGACTCGGTCTCAACCTTTAAGTCTTTACTGAAGACTCATCTCTTCAGTAGGTCCTATGATTGAGTGTAGTCTGGCCCAGGAGTGGGAAGGTGAACAGAAAGGCTCTGGAGCAATGAACCGCCCTTGCTGTCTCTGCCTGGCCGGTTCCCCTCTTTCCACTGGGATTCTCTGCCTCTAACCCTATTACAGGGGCCGAGTCACTGGCTTACTGGTGCTCTTCCATGCCGTCCCTTGGAGGGGTGTGTCACTTGAGTGGCTTGAGTCACTGACATGATCTTCCTGTCCAGGTTGGCGCCCCCTCTTGGGTTTGTGTCGTGGGCTATACTCGGCCTTGTCTCAGGATAGTAAGTTGGTGATTGAAGATATCCCTCTAGTGGTGTGGGGGCTGTGCTTTGGCAAAGTGGGTGGGGTTTTATCCTGGCTGTTTGGCCCTGTCCGGGGCTATCGTTGGAAGGGGCCACAGCGTCTCCAGACCCCTCCTGTCTCAGCCTCCAGTATTTATGCTGCAATATTTTATGTGTCGGGGGGCTAGGGTCAGTCTGTTATATCTGAAGTATTTCTCCTGTCTTATCCGGTGTCCTGTGTGACTTAAGTATGCTCTCCCTAATTCTCTCTCTCTCTTTTTCTCTCTCTCTCTCTGTCTCTTTCTCTCTGAGGACCTGAGCCATAGGACCATGCCTCAGGACTACCTGGCCCGATGACTACTTGCTGTCCCCAGTCCACCTGGAAGTGCTGCTGCTCCAGTTTCAACTATTCTGCCTGCGGCTATGGAACCCTGACCTGTTCACTGGACGTGCTAACTGATCCAGACCTGCTGTTTTCAACTCTCTAGAGACAGCAGGAGCGGTAGAGATACTCTCAATGATCGGCTATGAAAAGCCAACTGACATTTACTCCTGAGGTGCTGACCTGTTGCACCCTCTACAACCACTGTGATTATTATTATTTGACCCTGCTGGTCATCTATCAACATTTGAACATCTTGGCCATTTTCTGTTATAATCTCCACCCGGCACAGCCAGAAGAGGACAGGCCACCCCTCACAGCCTGGTTCCTCTCTAGGTTTCTTCCTAGGTTTTTCCTAGCCACCGTGCTTCTACATCTGCACTGCTTGCTGTTTGGGGTTTTAGGCAGGGTTTCTGTACAGCACTTTGGGACATCAGCTGATGTAAGAAGGGCTTCATAAATACATTTGATTTGACTAGCTTGTGCGTACCTTGGTAGCTGTAGATGTCTCCAACACTGTTCTGGCGCATTATGTGATGCCAGTAGGCACTGCGAGGCAGGGAGATGGACTTGGTTAACGTTGTCTGGTTGGAGTGTGTCTGAAACAGAGACAACAACATCTTCCTCAGTACGTGGGCGCGCGTCCAAAATGGCACCCAATTTTCAAGAAAGTGTACAGACTCTGGTCAAAAGTAGTGCACTATATAGGGAATAGGGTGCAATTTGGGATTCAACTGTTATCTCTGGGTGTAGTCACCTCAAGGGACAGTTACAGAGCAACAAATATCATACCCCCCCAAAAAATGCTAACCTCCCCTGTTATTGTAATGGTGAGAGGTTAGCATGTCTTGGGGGTATGATATAAAATGCTAACCTCCACTGTTATTGTAATGGTGAGAGGTTAGCATGTCTTGGGGGTATGATATAAAATGCTAACCTCCCCTGTTATTGTGATGGTGAGAGGTTAGCATGTCTTGGGGGTATGATATAAAATGCTAACCTCCCCTGTTA
>NC_143036.1:9380000-9382500 GCF_057628025.1 Oncorhynchus mykiss | reverse complement strand
AGAGATGGAGTGAGAAAGAGAGATGGAGGAGAAAGAGAGATGGAGGGGAAAGAGAGATGGGGGAGAGAAAGAGAGATGGAAGAGAAAGAGACATGGAGTGAGAAGGGGGAGAGAAAGAGAGAGAGAGAAAGAGAGATGGAGGAGAAAGAGAGATGGAGGAGAAAGAGAGATAGAGTGAGACGTGGGAGAGAAAGAGAGGGAGAGAAAGAGAGATGGAGTGAGAAGGGGGAGAGAAAGAGAGATGGAGGAGAAAGAGACATGGAGTGAGAAGTGGGAGAGAAAGAGAGATGGAGGAGAAAGAGAGATGGAGTGAGAAGTGGGAGAGAAAGAGAGGGAGATCTCCTGGATCTGACCCTAACCCCTTCACATGTCTCCTGGATCTGACCCTAACCCCTTCACATGTCTCCTGGATCTGACCCTAACCCCTTCACATGTCTCCTGGATCTGACCCTAACCCCTTCACATGTCTCCTGGAAGGGGTTAGGGTCAGATCCAGGAGACATGTGAATGAGACAGACTGTGTGTAATCAGTCACGCCTCATAAGTGAACCAGATGGATATATACACACACACACACACACACACACACACACACACACACACACACACACACACACACACACACACACACACACACACACACACACACACACACACACACACACACACACACACACACACACACACACACACACAAACACACAAACATACCTTCCTGACTCGAAAGTGAACCAGGTGGAGTCTCGTCCGTATCTCCTCAGTGAGTTGAGGGGCCACATGATCAGTTTGACGCGGGCGTTGTGGATGTCCCACAGGTAGATGTTCTCATGTGTGATCTGCATCGTACACTCCCCATAGATGTCCAGGTTGGGAGTGGGCATCAGGTACACGTTGAACCGCTCTGGAACAAAACACGTTTGAGTCACAAGTAAGAAATAAAACATGTCAATTTTACAAACAGAAAATATGTTTGAAATGGCAGAATAACACGGTAGCATTGTTACAACAGTAAGAATTTGACCTTTGGATAGAATCTATTCCAGTCCTCATTTTGGCTGTTTTTATAAACACTTTTCAGTAAAAGCGAAGGCTACAAATCAAATCAAATGTTATTGGTCACATACATCAGCAGATCACACACATTAGCAGATGTTAATGCGAGTGTAACGAAATGCTTGTGCTTCTAGTTCCGACAATGCAGTAATATCTAACAATTCCCCAACAACTACCTAATGCACACAAATCTAACAAGTAATCTAACAATTCCACAACAACTACCTTATGCACACAAATCTAACAAGTAATCTAACAATTCCCCAACAACTACCTTATGCACACAAATCTAAAGGGATGAATAAGAATATGTACATATAAATATATGGATGAGTGATGGCCGAGCGGCATAGGCAAGGTGCAGTAGATAGTATAAAATACAGTACATAAGATATAAGTAATGTAAGAAATGTAAACATTATTTAAAGTGGCATTGTTTAAAGTGACTAGGGATCCATTTATTGAAGTGTCCAGTGATTGGGTCTCAATGCAGTTTATACATGTGATATGAGTAATGTAAGATATGTTGACATTATTAAAGTGGCATTATTTAGAGACATTGTTTAAAGTGACTAGTGATCCATTTATTAAAGTGTCCAGTGATTGGGTCTCAATGCAGTTTATACATGTGATATGAGTAATGTAAGATATGTTGACATTATTAAAGTGGCATTATTTAGAGACATTGTTTAAAGTGACTAGTGATCCATTTATTAAAGTGTCCAGTGATTGGGTCTCAATGTAGGCAGCAGCCTCTCTGAGTTAGTGATGGCTGTTTAGCAGTCTGATGGCCTTGAGATAGAAGCTGTTTTTCAGTCTCTCGGTCCCAGCTTTGATGCACCTGTAATGACCTTGCCTTCTGGATGATAGCGGGGTGAACAGGCAGTGGCTCGGGTGGTTGTTGTCCTTGATGATCTTTATGGCCTTCCTGTGACATCGGGTGGTGTTGGTGTCATGGAGGGCAGGTAGTTTGCAGACCGCACCACCCTCTGGAGAGCCTTACGGTCGTGGGCGGTGCAGTTGCCATACCAGCCGGTGATACAGACTGACAGGATGCTCTCGTTTGTGCATCTGTAAAAGTTTGTCATGGTTTTACGTGACAAGACAAATTTCTTCTGCCTCCTGAGGTTGAAGAGGTGCTGTTGCGCCTTCTTCACCACACTGTCTGTGTGGGTGGACCATTTCAGTTTGTCTGTGATGTCTATGCAGAGGAACTTTCCATCTTCTCCACTGCTGGAGGGGGTGTTCCTTCTGCTGTTTCCTGAAGTCCAAGATGATCTCCTTTGTTTTGTTGACGTTGAGTGAGAGGTTGTTTTCCTGACACCACACTCCGAGTGCCCTCACTTCCTCCCTGTAGGCTGTCTTGTAGGCTTGATTACTAACGATGACAACTGTTGTGTCGTCTGCAAACCTGATGATTGAGTTGGAGGCATGGCCACGCAGTCGT
>NC_143036.1:9192500-9220000 GCF_057628025.1 Oncorhynchus mykiss | reverse complement strand
CAAACAGGAAGGTCCTCTACTTCATCTGCCTCCTCGAGTTTCTGTTTTGTGAAGAAGAAGGAGGGAGGTCTACGTCCGTGTAGTGACTATTGAGGCCTAAACCAGATCACTGCGATCGAGTCAATGCATGGGGCACACTTCTTCACCAAACTAGATCTCAGGTGCGCTTACAACCTGGTGCGTATCCGGGAGGGAGACGAGTGGAAGACGGCGTTCAGTACTACCTCAGGGCACTATCAGTACCTCGTCATGCTGTACGGGTTGATGATGACATTCTGATATACTCTGGTGCGCAGGGTTCTTGGTCGACTGTTGGAGTATGACCTGTACGTCAAGGCTGAGAAATGCCTGTTCTTCCAGCAGTCCGTCTCCTTCCTAGGGTACCACATTTCCACCTCAGGGGTGGAGATGGAGAGTGACCTCTTTTCAGCTGTGCGTAATTGCCCGACTCCCACCACGGTAAAGGAGGTGCAACGGTTTCTAGGGGTTTGCCAACTACTACCGGAGGTTCATCCTGGGTTTTGGTCAAGTAGCGGATCCCATTACCTCACTGCTGAAGGGAGGACCGGTGCGGCTGCAGTGGTCGGCTGAGGCGGACAGGGCTTTAGGTCACCTGAAGGCTCTGTTTACCTCGGCTCCCGTGCTGGCCCATCTGCATCCCTCTTTGGCGTTCTTAGTGGAGGTGGACACGTCCAAGGCTGGGATAGGAGCCGTGCTCTCGCAACGCTCGGGCACGCCACCGAAGCTCCGCCTCTGTGCCTTCTTCTCTAAGATGCTCAGCCCGGCCGAGCAAAACTATGACGTGGGGGACAGGGAGCTGTTGGCTGTCGTCAAGGCTTTGAAGGCGTGGAGACATTGGCTTGAGGGGGCTAAACACCCTTTTCTCATCTGGAGTGACCGCCGCAAACTGGAGTACATCTGGGCAGAGAGGAGACTGAACCCTCGCCAGGCAAGGTGGCCCATGTTTTTCATCCGTTTTGTTTGCACCCTTTCTTACAAACCTGGATCCCAGACCTGGATCCCAAAACCTACAGGTTCAGGTTTTTGCGGCAGGAGTCCACACCTTTGGGGGGGGGGGGGGGGGGGGGGGGGGGGTACTGTCACGCCCTGACCTGAGAGAGCCTTTTTATGTTTCTATTTTGGTTTGGTCAGGGGTGTGGTTTGGGTGGGCATTCTACGTTTTGTTTTCTAAGTTGTTTTCAGCTGTCTATCGTTGTCTCTGATTGGGAATCATACTTAGGTAGCTATTTTTCCCTCCTTCAGTGGGGGTAGTTAACTTGTGTTAGTGGCACTATAGCCCTGAAAGCTTCACAGTTGTTTCTTCGTTTGTTGTTTTGTTGGCGACATTTTAAATAAAAGGAAAATGTACGCTCACCACGCTGCACTTTGGTCCGCTTCTTTCCACGGCCGTGACAATACCACTAGTTATACTACTAATTATAGTACTAGTTATATTGCTAGTTATACTAGTTACTCTGCAAATCACTTTTGTCTCTTATACTCTCCTATTCTTCTGTTTTTCTCCTCCGTCTATCTTTTTATCCCCTTCCTTTCTTTTTCTCTTCCTCCCTCCCCTCTGTTCCCTCTCTCTCCCTCCCTCCCCTCCGTTCTCTCTCTCTTCATCCCTCCCCTCCGTTCTCTCTCTCCATTCCTCCCCTCTGGTCTCTCTCCCTCCCTCCCTTCCATTCTCTCTCTCCCTCCCTCCCTTCCATTCTCTCTCCCTCCCTCCCTCCCTCCCCTCCGTTCTCTCTCCCTCCCTCCCCTCTGTTCTCTCTCTCCCTTTCTCTCTCTCTTTCTCTCTCTCTCTTCCTCTCTGTCTCTCTCTCTGTCTTTCTATCTCTCATTCTCTTTCTTTCTCTCTCTCTCTCTCTCTCTCGTTTTCTCTCTCTCTCTTTCTCCCTCACACATACACGTCATTACGCATACTGACATTATTACTGCAGTCTATGTCTGTCTGCTCTATTCACAATATGCCAGTGGACAACAGAGCCATACAGATAGACTGGGTAACATATGGAGGGATGGGAGAGAGGAGAGGAGATGGGGAGAAAACACAACTCACACAGACACACTCACATGCATGGACAGTCAAACAGAGTAACAAATGATGGAAGGTCTCTCTTTCGCACTCACACTCACACATACACACTCACACACACACACACACACACACACAGACACACACACACACACACACACACACACACACACACTCACTCACTCACTCACTCACTCACTCACTCACTCACTCACTCACTCACACACACACACTCACACACACAAAGATTTGGACAGACGGCCAAATGAAAGAAAAGGAGCCGATCCTGCAGATGAAAGTGGTGTAGTTCAATTGCTGGCTCTGTCTTCATGCCAGGCAGGGAGGGAACAAGGAGAACAGAGAGGAGGGAGGAGGGAGAACAGAGAGTAGGGAGAAGGGAGGGAGCAGGAGGTACAGAGCAGGGAGAAGGGAGAACAGAGAGTAGGGAGTAGGGAGTAGGGAGAATGGAGTAGGGAGTAGGGAGAATGGAGTAGGGAGTAGGGAGTAGGGAGAAGGGAGTAGGGAGGAGGGAGAATGGAGTAGGGAGAAGGGAGTAGGGAGAATGGAGTAGGGAGTAGGGAGTAGGGATTAGGGTGGAGTGAGAACAGAGAGTAGGGAGAAGGGAGTAGGGAGAAGGGAGTAGGGAGTAGGGAGAAGGGAGAAGGGAGTATGGAGAAGGGAGTAGGGAGTAGGGAGAACAGAGAGTAGGGAGAAGGGAGAATGGAGTAGGGAGTAGGGAGTAGGGAGAAGGGAGTATGGAGGAGGGAGTAGGGAGTAGGGAGAACAGAGAGTTGGGAGAAGGGAGTAGGGAGTAGGGAGTAGGGAGTCGGGAGAACAGAGAGTAGGGAGAAGGGAGTAGGGAGAAGGGAGTAGGGAGTAGGGAGTAGGGAGTCCGGAGAACAGAGAGTAGGGAGAAGGGAGTAGGGAGAAGGGAGTAGGGAGTAGGGAGAAGGGAGTATGGAGAAGGGAGTAGGGAGTAGGGAGTAGGGAGAAGGGAGTATGGAGAAGGGAGTAGGGAGTAGGGAGAACAGAGAGTAGGGAGAAGGGAGAATGGAGTAGGGAGTAGGGAGTAGGGAGAAGGGAGTATGGAGGAGGGAGTAGGGAGTAGGGAGAACAGAGAGTTGGGAGAAGGGAGTAGGGAGTAGGGAGTCGGGAGAACAGAGAGTTGGGAGAAGGGAGTAGGGAGTAGGGAGAAGGGAGAAGGGAGAGTAGGGAGTAGGGAGTAGGGAGGAGGGAGTAGGGAGTAGGGAGTAGGGAGAAGGGAGAGTAGGGAGAAGGGAGTAGGGAGAAGGGAGAAGGGAGAAGGGAGAAGGGAGTAGGGAGTAGGGAGTAGGGAGTCGGGAGTAGGGAGTAGGGAGTCGGGAGAAGGGAGTCGGGAGTAGGGAGTCGGGAGTAGGGAGTCGGGAGTAGGGAGTCGGGAGAACAGAGAGTAGGGAGAAGGGAGAAGGGAGTAGGGAGTAGGGAGTAGGGAGTAGGGAGTAGGGAGTAGGGAGTCGGGAGAAGGGAGAACAGAGAGTAGGGAGTCGGGAGTAGGGAGTCGGGAGTAGGGAGTCGGGAGTAGGGAGTCGGGAGTAGGGAGTCAGGAGTAGGGAGTCGGGAGTAGGGAGTCGGGAGTAGGGAGTCGGGAGAACAGAGAGTTGGGAGAAGGGAGTAGGGAGTAGGGAGAAGGGAGAAGGGAGAGTAGGGAGTAGGGAGTAGGGAGTCGGGAGTCGGGAGTCGGGAGAAGGGAGAACAGAGAGTAGGGAGAAGGGAGGAGGGAGGAGGGAGAACAGGGATGGATGAGGGAGAGTAGTGAGGAGGGAGAACATTATATGTTGTATCCCTCATTTACTCAAGTGTTTCCTTTATTCTGGCAGTTACCTGTACACACACACACACACACACACACACACACACACACAAACACACACACACACACACACACACAAAGCCACACAGACTCTGATAATGGAATGTTAACAAGCTCCAGAGTAGCTCAACCCTAACTCTAACATGCCCTAACTCTCCTCTCTTCTCTTCTCCAATGCCTCTCTTTCTCTCCTCTATTCATACCAGGGAAGGGGGACGTGGGGGTCTTTACTGACTTAGGGTCAGAGGTCAGGAAACAGGTCACACTTTTGACTGGCTGCGATGTGAATAAAGACGTCTACAAACACACACACACACACACACACACACACACACACACACACACACACACACACACACACACACACTCTGTCTCTCTCTCTCTCTCTCTCTTTGTGGACCTGTCTACATTCTCCTCACAGTGACTTCCACATGGTGGTAAGATCGTTTCTTCTCCTCTCTGTGAAAACTTAATTAATAGTTATTTTTGTGAACAATAATACCCACATTTGCCCAGTTTCCAACAAACCACTCAGCCACACCAAGGCATATGCCTCTGAAGATAAAAATATATATTTTGGTTGGAGGGAAATTAACATCTCAAGAGGACATTGTTTTATTTTAGGTGCATTTTTTATCATTTCTCTGAGGATTGGCTCCAATAAACAAATAAATAAATCAATTGTATTTAAAGGCTTAGCTAGCTCAGCACAGAATGGCTTGGAATTGATATCTGCTGCCTCTCAATGGTCTGGCTTAGGAAACTGAATGTTCTGTTTTTCTGATGACGGCTTGTTTCTCAGCTGTTAAGCATATTCTTGCTCTCACATTTTATATTATAAATCATTTGGATTTAGGTTTGTCTCGTTTAACAATACCACTTTTCTGATTAAGTTTTCCTCTGGTCTTAATTTGTTTTTCAGATGTGTACTTCCTGCTGGAAAGAAAAACAGCATAGACCAGCATAAATGTCATACTGGCCCATGCTGGTCTATGCTGGTCTATGCTGGTCAGTGCTGGTCGGATTCTGGGCAAGCTGGTCTGACCAGCATGGTCTTACTGGCAGACTTGGTTTTCGTCGGTGACCAGCCTTCGTTGTTTTGCTGGTGACCAGCCTTCGTTGTCTTGCTGGTGACCAGCCTTCGTTGTTTTGCTGGTGACCAGCCTTCGTTGTGTTTTCTCTGGTGACCAGCCTTCGTTGTGTTTTCTCTGGTGACCAGCCTTCGTTGTGTTTTCTCTGGTGACCAGCCTTCGTTGTTTCTCTAGTGACCAGCCTTCGTTGTGTTTTCTCTGGTGACCAGCCTTCGTTGTGTTTTCTCTGGTGACCAGCCTTCGTTGTTTCTCTAGTGACCAGCCTTCGTTGTGTTTTCTCTGGTGACCAGCCTTCGTTGTGTTTTCTCTGGTGACCAGCCTTCGTTGTGTTTTCTCTGGTGACCAGCCTTCGTTGTTTCTCTGGTGACCAGCCTTCGTTGTTTCTCTAGTGACCAGCCTTCGTTGTGTTTTCTCTGGTGACCAGCCTTCGTTGTGTTTTCTCTGGTGACCAGCCTTCGTTGTGTTTTCTGTTTTTTCTGGTGATGAGCCTTCGCAGTGGGTTGGATACATAAGATGGTCACCTGCAAAACCAGTATCAAGTCACATTATTCTGGCTTGCAAAGTGATCCAGGCTGACTGGGTGTATCCTAAAATGTGAAGGGGTGCAATATGTCCAACTAACAGATTGGATTAGTTTGAAAAAATAGGTATGCTAGTTATCTTTGTGTAGCATAAAATTCTAAAATAAATACAATTGCGTAAATGTCATTCAGTTATGTCTACATTTTTTTAAAGCCCTGGATTGCCTACAGACACTATAAAAAAAGGTCACTGTGAGAGAAAACTTTGCAGTTTTAAAGCAAATTTCCTGTATTTTTCTTTATGTTAATGGCCTATTATTGAGACCAGGAAAACAGATGTGTTTCCTTTATTTTATTTATTTATTTCACCTTTATTTAACCAGGTAGGCAAGTTGAGAACAAGTTCTCATTTACAATTGAGACCTGGCCAAGATAAAGCAAAGCAGTTCGACACAAACAACAACACCGAGTTACACATGGAGTAAAACAAACATACAGTCAATAATACAGTAGAAAAAGAAGTCTATATACGATGTGAGCAAATGAGGTGGGATGAGGGAGGTAAAGGCAACAAAAAAAGGCCATGGTAGCGAAGTAAATACAATATAGAAAGTAAAACACTGGAATGGTAGATTTGCAGTGGAAGAATGTGCAAAGTAGAAATAAAAATAATGGGGTGCAAAGGAGTAAAATAAATAAATAAATAACTACAGTAGGGGAAGAGGTAGTTGTTTGGGCTAAATTATAGATGGGCTATGTACAGGTGCAGTAATCTGTCAGCTGGTCTGACAGCTGGTGTTAACAGTTTCAGAGATTTTTGTAGTTCGTTCCAGTCATTGGCAGCAGAGAACTGGAAGGAGAGGCGGCCAAAGGAAGAATTGGTTTTGGGGATGACCAGAGAGATATACCTGCTGGAGCGCATGCTACAGGTGCTGTTATCGTGAGCTGAGATAAGGGGGGACTTTACAGGGTCTTGTAGGGTCTTGTAGATGACCTGGAGCTAGTGGGTTTGGCGACGAGTATGAAGCGAGGGCCAGCCAACGAGAGCGTGCAGGTCGCAGTGGTGGGTAGTATATGGGGCTTTGGTGACAAAACGGATGGCACTGTGATAGACTGCATCCAATTTGTTGAGTAGGGTATTGGAGGCTATTTTGTAAATGACATCGCCGAAGTGGAGGATCAGTAGGATGGTCAGTTTTACGAGAGTATGTTTGGCAGCATGAGTGAAGGATGCTATCAGAGAAGTAAGTTTATAACTGGAGAAATTGTGAGACAAGAGAAAGTTGGCTGGTTTCAGGAAAAGTTCTCAATAGGATTTTTTTTTTTTTAATCCCAAGTGTCAACGGTCGGTTATCTGGTTCATTACAATTGCTTTGTAGAAAAATATAAATTCACACTTCTCATAATCAATAGAAAACTATCTACTTTAAAATATACATACACATACATATGTAGGATCCTTATTTGAGCAAGTTCGCTTTAGCAGTAAAATGATCCTGCAGCAACTGGAAATCGTAATTATTATGTGGATTATAATTAATGTACATTTTTTTGTAGGGGTTGATACATTTTTTGTTAGGGCAAATCAAGACTGACCCTTTAAAATGGAAACTATAAACTTTAGAAGCCTTTTTACACCTTGAACTACATGACAAGTTTTCTAAATTCTCACCAACAAAAGAGAAATCAAATTAAGATCCTACATATGTACGTTCATATCCCAGTCTTTTTGACAGTACATATGACAATACATATAAATGAGTATCGACCAAAATAAAGGCTATCCACTTAGAAATCTATCTAATACGTAAAAACATCAAATTGTATGTATGTTTGTCCAACACATCTCAACAGATTACCCTCTATAGTAGTGTAAATATCAATGTTACCCAATGCTACACAATTTACCACAATGAAATCCACTAGCCTTGTTGCAGCTAACAGTAAAATACATGAACAGCTAAGCATATTTTATTTATTTATCCGTTATTTTACCAGGTAAGTTGACTGAGAACACATTCTCAGTTACAGCAACGACCTGGGAAAAGCTACAGGGGAGGGGGGACTGAATGAGCCAATCGTATACTGGGGATTATTAGGTGACCATGATGGTTTGAGGGCCAGATTGGGAATTTAGCCAGGACACCAGGGTTAATACCCCTACTCTTACAATAAGTGCCATGGGATCTTTAATGACCTCAGAGAGTCAAGACACCCATTTAACATCCCATCCAAAAGACAGCACCCTACACAGGGCAGTGTCCCCAATCACTGCCCTGGGGCATTGGGATAATTTTAAGACCAGAGGAAAAAGTGCCTCCTACTGGCCCTCCAACACGACTTCCAGCAGCATCTGGTCTCCCATCCAGGGACTGACCAGGACCAACCCTGCTTAGCTTCAGAAGCAAGCCAGCAGTGGTATGCAGGACAGTATGCTTGCTAACTAATGCATAGCAAGAGACTAGGCTAGCTAGCAAACTTTCAAACCATTAATTACGGCAAAAATAGAAATAGGAAAACATCTTACTACAGGATTAAATAGTGCAACCTATAAGCATATATGTTTGAGCCTTCTTTTCATGAACTAAAGTCACCCGGAGCTGATATTGTACATTTGTAACTTCGAAAAGTCTGTGATGCCGTTTTGTTCGGTTCACCTCCATGTTTAAATGTTCCACCTAGCATGGCCTCGTTACTTATCATCGGAAGATATAGACTTTACAAAAGGCTGGCAAAAACATTACAAAAGGCTGGTCTCCTGCAAAAACACAATGAAGGCAGGTCACCAACGAAAACACAACAAAAGCTGGTCACCAGCAAAACAAACTGAAAGCTGGTCACCAACGAAAGCACAATGAATGCTGATCACCAGCGAAAACATAACATAAGCTGGTCACCAGCAAAACACAATGAAGGCTGGTCACCAGCGAAAAAACAATCAACATCGAAAACACAACAAAAGCTGGTCACCAGCAAAACACAACGAAAGCTGGTCATCAGCGAAAGCCCAACGATAGCTGATCCCAACCAGCGAAAACATTACAAAAGCTGGTCACCAGTGAAAACACAATGAAGGCAGGTCACCAGCGAAAACACAATGAAGGCTGTTCACCAGCAAAACACAATGAAGGCTGGTCACCAGCAAAACACAACGAAGGCTGGTCACCAGCGAAAATACAAAGAAGGCTGGTCCCCAGCAAAACACAACGAAGGCTGGTCACCAGCGAAAATACAATGAAGGCTGGTCACCAGCGAAAACACAATGAAGGCTGGTCACCAGCGAAAACACAAAGAAGGCTGGTCACCAGCGAAAACACAATGAAGGCTGGTCACCAGCCGAAAACACAATGAAGGCTGGTCACCAGAGAAAACACAATGAAGGCTGGTCACCAGCGAAAATACAATGAAGGCTGGTCACCAGCGAAAACACAATGAAGGCTGATCACTAGCAAAACACAACGAAGGCTGGTCACCAGCAAAACAACGAAGGCTGGTCACCAGCAAGACAACTAAGGCTGGTCACCAGCAAAACAACAAAGGCTGGTCACCAGAGAAAACAAAACGAAGGCTGGTCTCCAGCAAACCAACCAAAGCTGGTCACCAGCGAAAACAAAACCAAGGCTGGTCACCAGAAAAAAACACTGCGAAGGCTGCTCACCAGCGAAAACACTGCGAAGCAAAACAACATTAGTTGGTCACCAGCAAAACAACAAAAGCTGGTCACCAGCGAAAGCACAACAAAGGCTGGTCACCAGCATATGCTGGTCTATGCTGTTTTCTTCAGCAGGGCTCTTGTTTTGTGCCATATTTATGCTGTGATGTCATGCGTTGTCGTAATAGTAGTGTGATGCCGTGTTGTATTGTGCTTTGTCATGTTATTTTTGGTTTTGTTCTATGTTATTACGTAGTGTGCTTTGTCATGTTATTTTTGGTTTGTTCTATGTTATTACATAGTGTGCTTTGTCATGTTATTTTTGGTTTGTTCTATGTTATTACGTAGTCTGCTTTGTCATGTTATTTTTGGTTTGTTCTATGTTATTACGTAGTCTGCTTTGTCATGTTATTTTTGGTTTGTTCTATGTTATTACGTAGTCTGCTTTGTCATGTTATTTTTGGTTTGTTCTATGTTATTACGTAGTCTGCTTTGTCATGTTATTTTTGGTTTGTTCTATGTTATTACGTAGTCTGCTTTGTCATGTTATTTTTGGTTTGTTCTATGTTATTACGTAGTCTGCTTTGTCATGTTATTTTTGGTTTGTTCTATGTTATTACGTAGTCTGCTTTGTCATGTTATTTTTGGTTTGTTCTATGTTATTACGTAGTCTGCTTTGTCATGTTATTTTTGGTTTGTTCTATGTTATTACGTAGTCTGCTTTGTCATGTTATTTTTGGTTTGTTCTATGCTATTACGTAGTCTGCTTTGTCATGTTATTTTTGGTTTGTTCTATGTTATTACGTAGTGTGCTTTGTCATGTTATTTTTGGTTTGTTCTATGTTATTACGTAGTCTGCTTTGTCATGTTATTTTTGGTTTGTTCTATGTTATTATATTTTGTGCTTTGTCATGTTTTGTCATGCTGTGTTGTATTGTGCTTTGTCATGTTTTGGGGGGTTTTGTTCTATGTTATTATATTTTGTGCTTTGTCATGTTTGGTCTTGCTGTGTTGGGTTGTGTTTTGTCATGTTTGGTCTTGCTGTGTTGGGTTGTGTTGTGTCATGTTTGGTCTTGCTGTGTTGGGTTGTGTTTTGTCATGTTTGGTCTTGCTGTGTTGGGTTGTGTTGTGTCATGTTTGGTCTTGCTGTGTTGGGTTGTGTTTTGTCATGTTTGGTCTTGCTGTGTTGTGTTGTGCTTTGTCATGTTTGGTCTTGCTGTGTTGGGTTGTGTTGTGTCATGTTTGGTCTTGCTGTGTTGGGTTGTGTTGTGTCATGTTTGGTCTTGCTGTGTTGGGTTGTGTTGTGTCATGTTTGGTCTTGCTGTGTTGGGTTGTGTTGTGTCATGTTTGGTCTTGCTGTGTTGGGTTGTGTTGTGTCATGTTTGGTCTTGCTGTGTTGGGTTGTGTTGTGTCATGTTTGGTCTTGCTGTGTTGGGTTGTGTTGTGTCATGTTTGGTCTTGCTGTGTTGGGTTGTGTTGTGTCATGTTTGGTCTTGCTGTGTTGGGTTGTGTTGTGTCATGTTTGGTCTTGCTGTGTTGGGTTGTGTTGTGTCATGTTTGGTCTTGCTGTGTTGGGTTGTGTTGTGTTATGTTTGGTCTTGCTGTGTTGGGTTGTGTTGTGTCATGTTTGGTCTTGCTGTGTTGGGTTGTGTTGTGTCATGTTTGGTCTTGCTGTGTTGGGTTGTGTTGTGTCATGTTTGGTCTTGCTGTGTTGGGTTGTGTTGTGTCTTGTGTGGTCTTGCTGTGTTGGGTTGTGTTGTGTCATGTTTGGTCTTGCTGTGTTGGGTTGTGTTGTGTCATGTTTGGTCTTGCTGTGTTGGGTTGTGTTGTGTCATGTTTGGTCTTGCTGTGTTGGGTTGTGTTGTGTCATGTTTGGTCTTGCTGTGTTGGGTTGTGTTGTGTCATGTTTGGTCTTGCTGTGTTGGGTTGTGTTGTGTCTTGTGTGGTCTTGCTGTGTTGGGTTGTGTTGTGTCATGTTTGGTCTTGCTGTGTTGGGTTGTGTTGTGTCATGTTTGGTCTTGCTGTGTTGGGTTGTGTTGTGTCATGTTTGGTCTTGCTGTGTTGGGTTGTGTTGTGTCATGTTTGGTCTTGCTGTGTTGGGTTGTGTTGTGTCATGTTTGGTCTTGCTGTGTTGGGTTGTGTTGTGTCATGTTTGGTCTTGCTGTGTTGGGTTGTGTTGTGTCATGTTTGGTCTTGCTGTGTTGGGTTGTGTTGTGTCATGTTTGGTCTTGCTGTGTTGGGTTGTGTTGTGTCATGTTTGGTCTTGCTGTGTTGGGTTGTGTTGTGTCTTGCTGTGTTGTGTCATGTTTGGTCTTGCTGTGTTGGGTTGTGTTGTGTCATGTTTGGTCTTGCTGTGTTGGGTTGTGTTGTGTCTTGTGTGCCCTTTATGGTGTTGTACTCTCCTTGGAGTTCCCATGCCATCACCACCTACAGCAAGAGGGGAGAGGTCTCCCTCACACTTTTGACTGCCCCTTTGTTGTTCAGCTTCAGTCATTAGGCCTACAGTTCTCATATCCTTTCTCCCCTTTCCTCCCCCATCCTCCCCCCACACCAACGCATACACAGTCATTACAGTTCCCATATCCTTTCTCCCCTTTCCTCCCCCATCCTCCCCCCACACCAACGCATACACAGTCATTACAGTTCCCATATCCTTTCTCCCCTTTCCTCCCCCATCCTCCCCCCACACCAACCCATACACAATCATTACAGTTCTCATATCCTTTCTCCCCCATCCTCCCCCATCCTCCCCCCACACCAACGCATACACAGTCATTACAGTTCCCATATCCTTTCTCCCCTTTCCTCCCCCATCCTCCCCCCACACCAACCCATACACAGTCATTACAGTTCTCATATCCTTTCTCCCCTTTCCTCCCCCATCCTCCCCCCACACCAACCCATACACAGTCATTACAGTTCTCATATCCTTTCTCCCCTTTCCTCCCCCATCCTCCCCCCACACCAACCCATACACAGTCATTACAGTTCTCATATCCTTTCTCCCCTTTCCTCCCCCATCCTCCCCCCACACCAACCCATACACAGTCATTACAGTTCTCATATCCTTTCTCCCCTTTCCTCCCCCATCCTCCCCCCACACCAACCCATACACAGTCATTACAGTTCTCATATCCTTTCTCCCCTTTCCTCCCCCATCCTCCCCCCACACCAACCCATACACAGTCATTACAGTTCTCATATCCTTTCTCCCCTTTCCTCCCCCCACACCAACCCATACACAGTCATTACAGTTCTCATATCCTTTCTCCCCTTTCCTCCCCCATCCTCCCCCCACACCAACCCATACACAGTCATTACAGTTCTCATATCCTTTCTCCCCTTTCCTCCCCCCACACCAACCCATACACAGTCATTACAGTTCTCATATCCTTTCTCTCCCATCCTCCCCCCACACCAACCCATACACAGTCATTACAGTTCCCATATCCTTTCTCCCCTTTCCTCCCCCGTCCTCCCCCCACACCAACCCATACACAGTCATTACAGTTCCCATATCCTTTCTCCCCTTTCCTCACCCATCCTCCCCCCACACCAACCCATACACAGTAATTACAGTTCTCATATCCTTTCTCCCCTTTCCTCCCCCCACACCAACCCATACACAATCATTACAGTTCTCATATCCTTAATCCTCACCCACCTCCAACACCCCATCCTCCCCCCACACCAACCCATACACAGTCATTACAGTTCTCATATCCTTTCTCCCCCATCCTCCCCCATCCTCCACCCACACCAACCCATACACAGTCATTACAGTTCTCATATCCTTAATCCTCACTCACCTCCAACACCCCACCTTCCACCCAACCCTAATTTTCCCCCATGCATCCAGTCATCTATCCACTTCACCTGGTCTGGTAATTGCTCATGTAACAACCCTCCACTGTACTGTACAGCCTTGTCAACATTAGCAACATTAGGCCTCGGCTAGCTAGAGGTGCTTCGCTGCACGCCCTTCTCTCTAATGGCCACCGTATCCATAGTGAGGTCATCAATCAGCGGAAGGGCCGTTTGTTGCTGAACTCCTCCTAATTGGACCAAGGGGTGACAAACGAGCACGGGTCGCTTGAGGTTTCAGAAACAAGGTGGTTGTGTTTCGGCTCTTTTCACTTAAAGCGATTGGTCAGATCAGATCTGAGAAAGAACCAAGCACCAATGAACATGTAGATCTCTCTGTCTCTCTCTCTGTCTCTTTCTGTCTCTCCCTCTCTCTTACTCTCTTGATATATCTCTATGTCTCGCCCTCCCTCCCTCCCTCTCGCTTTCTCCCCCCCCCCCTCTCTCTCTCTCTCTCTCTCCCTCTCTCTCCCTCTCTCTCTCTCTCTCATAAGAGCTTCAAGCTCTTCTTATTTGAAGAAAAGAGGGTAGGAGAGGGTCTCCATCCACATCTCTGTTTCATCTAATTGGTTTACAGCAGAGCGTGTCAGAGGGGGTTGTAGAGGGACACTAACTTCCAGGAAGTTAGAGCTTGTAGGAATGGGCCAACAATCTGTGTTAAAGATAGCAGGAATGGGCCAATCTGTGTTAGAGATAGCAGGAATGGGTCAGTCTGTGTTAGAGATAGTAGGAATGGGCCAATCTGTGTTAGAGATAGTAGGAATGGGCCAGGCTGTGTTAGAGCTAGTAGGAATGGGCCAGGCTGTGTTAGAGCAAGTAGAAATGGGCCAGTCTGTCTTGGAGCTAGTAGGAATAGGCCAGTCATTGTTAGAGCTAGTAGGAATGGGCCAATCTGTGTTAGAGCAAGTAGGAATGGGCCAATCTGTGTTAGAGCTAGTAGGAATGGGCCAGTCATTGTTAGAGATAGTAGGAATGGGCCAGTCTGTGTTAGAGCTAGTAGTAATGGGCCAGTCTGTGTTAGAGCAAGTAGGAATGGGCCAGTCATTATTAGAGCTAGTACGAATGGGCCAATCTGTGTTAGAGATAGTAGGAACGGGCCAATCTGTGTTAGAGCTAGTAGGAATGGGCCAGTCATTATTAGAGCTAGTAGGAATGGGCCAATCTGTGTTAGAGATAGTAGGAACGGGCACAGTTGGAATGTTACAATACCCTGTTTTAGATACACCTGCATGGGACTAAGCTCGAATTCTTTATATATGTGTTTATATCAAATCAAGTCATATGTTATTGGTCGCATACACATATTTAGCACATGTTATTGCGTGTGTAGTGAAATGCTTGTGTTCCAAGCTTCAGCAATGCAGTAATATCTAAGACATGAAGGTCAGTCAATATGGAAAAAAACATCAAGCGCTATGATGAAACTGGCTCTCATGAGGACCGCCACAGGAAAGGAAGACCCAGTTACCGCTGCTGTAGAGGATAAGTTCAGAGTTACCAGCCTCAGAAATTGAAACCCAAATAAATGCTTCACAGAGTTAAAATAACAGACACATCTCAACATCAACTGTTCAGAGGAGACTGTGTGAATCAGGCCTTCATGGTCAAATTGTTGCAAAGAAATCACTACTAAAGGACACCAATAAGAAGAAGTGACTTGCTTGGGCCGAGAAGCACGAGCTATGGACAAAATGTGTCCTTTGGTCTGGAGTCCAAATGGGAGATGTTTGGTTCCAAACGCTGTGTCTTTGTGAGACACAGTGTAGGTGAACGGATGATCGCTGCTTGTGTAGTTCCCACCGTGAAGCATGGAGGAGGAGGTGTGATGGTGTGAGTGTGCTTTGCTGGTGACACTGTCTGTCATTTATTTTGAATTCAAGACACACTTAACCAGCATGGCTACCACAGCATTCTGCAGCGATACACCACCCGTCTGGTTTGTTCTTCAACAGGACAATGAACCAACACACCTACAGGCTGTGTAAGGGATATTTGACAAAGAAGGAGAGTGATGGAGTGCTGCCTCAGATGACCTGGCTTCTACAAGCCAGGATGAGTTGGACCGCAGAGTAAAGGAAAAGCAGCCAACAAGTGCTCAGCATATGTGGGAACTCTTTCAAGACTGTTGGAAAAGCATTCCAGGTGAAGCTGGTTGAAAGATTACCAAGAGTGTGCAAAGTTGTCATAAAGGAAAAAGGTGGCTATTTGAAGAATGTAAAATATGAAATATATTTTGATTTATTTTTGACTCGTTTTCTAGATGATTCCATATGTGTTTTTGTTATAGTTTTGATATCTTCACTATCATTATACAATGTAGAAAATAGTAAATATTAAGAAAAAACCCTTGAATGAGTAAGTGTGTCCAAACATTTGACTGGTGCTGTATATATATATATGTGATGGGATTAATAGACATGATAGACATTATGGACAGGATGTGGATGGAATATGTAGTATATCTGAAGAATATGGAGGGTGCATGCTCAGCCCCCTCCTGTACTCCCTGTTCACCCATGCATGACTGCTTGGCCACGCACACCTCCAACTCAATCATCGAGTTAGCAGACAACACAACAGTAGTAGGCCTGATTATACCAACAATGACGAGACAGTCTACAGGGTGGAGGTGGGGGCCCTGGGAGAGTGGTGCCAGGAAAATAACCTCTCACTCAACAAAACAAAGGAGCTGATTGTGGACTTCAGGAAACAGCAGAGGGAGCATGCCCCTCTATCCACATCAACGGGACTGCAATGGAGAGGGAGGAAATCTTCAAGTTCCTCGGTATACACATTAGTGACGAGCTGAAATGGTCCACCCACGCAGACAGTGTGGTGAAGAAAGCACAACAACGCCTCTTCAACCTCAGGAGGCTGAAGAAATTTGGCTTGGCCCCTAAAACCCTCACAAACTTTACAGATGCACCATTGAGAGCATCCTGTCGGGCTGTAATGCACCGTCCGCAACCGCAGGGCTCTCAAGAGGGTGGTGCGGTCTGACCAACACATCACTGGGGGAAAACTAGCAGCCCTCCACTTACAGTTGACCAGGCCAGCTCTAGCAGGGCAGAAATTTGACTAACTGACTTGTTGGAAAGGTGGCATCCTATGACGGTGCCACAATGAAGGTCACTGAGCTCTTCAGTAAAGCCATTCTACTGCCAATGTTTGTCGAAGGTGAATGCATGGCTGTGTGCTCGATTTTAAACTCCTGTCAGCAACGGTGATGCGGAAATAGCCAAATCCACTCATTTGAAGGAGTGGCCACATACTTAGTTTATATAGTGTAGCTCATTATAAAACAGCCTGTGTGTTCTACCATAGCTCATTATAAAACATCCTGTGTGTTCTATCATAGCTCATTATAAAACATCCTGTGTGTTCTATCATAGCTCATTATAAAACATCCTGTGTGTTCTATCATAGCTCATTATAAAACATCCTGTGTGTTCTATCATAGCTCATTATAAAACATCCTGTGTGTTCTACCATAGCTCATTATAAAACATCCTGTGTGTTCTATCATAGCTCATTATAAAACATCCTGTGTGTTCTATCATAGCTCACTATGTAGCAGCTTGTATGATTTATCCCCAGGGCTGCTGAGGCCTTTACCTCTATCTCTATCTGCTGAGGCCTTTACCTCTATCTCTATCTGCTGAGGCCTTTACCTCTATCTCTATCTGCTGAGGCCTTTACCTCTATCTCTATCTGCTGAGGCCTTTACCTCTATCTCTATCTGCTGAGGCCTTTACCTCTATCTCTATCTGCTGAGGCCTTTACCTCTATCTCTATCTGCTGAGGCCTTTACCTCTATCTCTATCTGCTGAGGCCTTTACCTCTATCTCTATCTGCTGAGGCCTTTACCTCTATCTCTATCTGCTGAGGCCTTTACATCTATCTCTATCTGCTGAGGCCTTTACCTCTATCTCTATCTGCTGAGGCCTTTACCTCTATCTCTATCTGCTGAGGCCTTTACCTCTATCTCTATCTGCTGAGGCCTTTACCTCTATCTCTATCTGCTGAGGCCTTTACCTCTATCTCTATCTGCTGAGGCCTTTACATCTATCTCTATCTGCTGAGGCCTTTACCTCTATCTCTATCTGCTGAGGCCTTTACCTCTATCTCTATCTGCTGAGGCCTTTACCTCTATCTCTATCTGCTGAGGCCTTTACATCTATCTCTATCTGCTGAGGCCTTTACCTCTATCTCTATCTGCTGAGGCCTTTACCTCTATCTCTATCTGCTGACGCCTTTACCTCTATCTCTATCTGCTGAGGCCTTTACCTCTATCTCTATCTGCTGAGGCCTTTACCTTTATCTCTAGAGGGACCTTTCAGACAGCAGCAGCCATAATAGTTTTCCTGCTTCAGCGCCTACCTTTACTCAGGCCCCCAGGAAAGCTAGCTGGGCATCACTGAGGTCTCATCTCTCATGGAACATGGCTGTTACATTACCTGTTTTCACAACCACAACCTGCATCTTCAATTTGAATCGCTCCAATGCAATGCATTTAAAAAATCTGCTCTGTTCTGTACTTGTTTGTTATCCCCCCCCCTAGTTGTGTTGCTCTGACAGGGAGGTGTGTTATCCCCCCCAAGTTGTGTTGCTCTGACAGGGAGGTGTGTTATCCCACCCCCCTTGTTGTGTTGCTCTGACAGGGAGGTGTGTTATCCCCCCCTAGTTGTGTTTCTCTGACAGGGAGGTGTGTTATCCCACCCCCCTTGTTGTGTTGCTCTGACAGGGAGGTGTGTTATCCCCCCCCTAGTTGTGTTTCTCTGACAGGGAGGTGTGTTAACCCCCCCTAGTTGTGTTGCCCTGACACGGAGGTTTTAGAAAGGCTTGTTATAGTGGCTGATTGCCGTCGCAGGTGCTATATAGACTGGATGTTCTTCCGTCTCAGACATTGAAGTTTGCAATTGGAAAAAGCAATGTGTGCATCCCAAAGGGCACCCTATTCACAAGTGCACTAAGTAGGGAACATGTTGCCATTTGACCTCTCGGATGTTTAAAAAACAGTTTATTGTTAATTGACACCTGTCACCTGCTGATGTTCACTGTTCACTGGTGCCATTCGTCACGTTAGCTCTGAAAGGAATGTTCAGTACATTATCCATCTGTTGTTTTCCATCCTCCATCCTGCCATTTTTCTCCCCTTAACCCGAACATAGCAGCGCGTCCTTTGAGGAACTGATATCCCTACCAGTGTGTTTGTGTGTGAAATCCAAATCCCCCAGTCCAGCCAGCCCCTGACTCACCAGAGTGGTTTCTTTCAGTTCATTCTCTCACTCTATTCTTTTTCTCTGTCATTTTTCTCTCTGGTTCTGACTCTGGCACAGTGTGCTGTAATGATATCACTCCTAGTATTAACTTCCCATCCCCCGAGCGCTCTGCTTGAGGAGGGAGAGAGGGACAGGGGAGGGGCAGAGATGAACTCATTGGCCCAGAACACTGGGATCTCTGGAATTCTAGAACAGGGGAGGGGGAGTATTCCCAGGTTCCGACTGTTCCGACAGGGCAGTTATTACAGCTGGGCTGGAGCAGAACCAGGAGGTGGAAAGGGATAGAGTTGGAGGGTTATGGTTGGAGTGTTAGAGTTGGAGGGTTATGGTTGGTTATGTTGGAGGGTTAGAGTTGGAAGGTTATGGTTGGTTATGGTGGAGGGTTATGGTTGGACGGTTATGGTTGGTTATGGTGGAGGGTTATGGTTGGTTATGTTGCAGGGTTAGAGTTGGAGGGTTATGGTTGGTTATGTTGGAGGGATAGAGTTGGAGGGTTATGGTTGGTTATGTTGGAGGGTTATGGTTGGAAGGTTATGGTTGGTTATGGTGGAGGGTTATGGTTGGTTATGTTGCAGGGTTAGAGTTGGAGTGTTATGGTTGGTTATGTTGGAGGGATAGAGTTGGAGGGTTATGGTTGGTTATGTTGGAGGGTTATGGTCGGTTATGTTGGAGGGTTATGGTTGGTTATGGTTGGGGGGTTATGGTTGGTTATGTTGGAGGGTTATGGTTGGAGGGTTATGGTTGGTTATGTTGGGGGGTTATGGTTGGAGGGTTATGGTTGGTTATGTTGGAGGGTTAGAGTTGGAGGGTTATGGTTGGTTATGTTGCAGGGTTAGAGTTGGAGGGTTATGGTTGGTTATGTTGGAGGGTTGTGGTTGGAGGGTTATGGTTGGTTATGTTAGAGGGTTATGGTTGGAGGGTTATGGTTGGTTATGTTGGAGGGTTATGGTTGGTTATGTTGGAGGGTTTTGGTTGGTTATGTTGGAGGGTTATGGTTGGTTATGTTGGAGGGTTATGGTTGGTTATGTTGGAGGGTTATGGTTGGTTATGTTGGATTGTTATGGTTGGTTATGTTGGAGGGTTATGGTTGGAGGGTTATGGTTGGTTATGTTGGAGGGTTATGGTTGCTTATGTTGGAGGGTTATGGTTGGTTATGTTGGATTGTTATGGTTGGTTATGTTGGAGGGTTATGGTTGGAGTGTTATGGTTGCTTATGTTGGAGGGTTAGAGTTGGATTGTTATGGTTGGAGGTTTATGGTTGGAGGGTAAGAGTTGGAGGGTAGGGGTTGGAGGGCTATGGTTGGAGGGTTATGGTTGGAGGGTAGGGGTTAGAGGGTAGGGGTTGGAGGGTTATGGTTGGAGGGTTAGAGTTGGAGTGTTATGGTTGGAGGGTTATGGTTGGTTATGTTGGAGGGTTATGGTTGGTTATGTTGGAGGGATAGAGTTGGAGGGTTATGGTTGGTTATGTTGGAGGGTTATGGTCGGTTATGTTGGAGGATTATGGTTGGAGGGCTATGGTTGGAGGGTTATGGTTGGAGTGTTATGGTTGGAGTGTTATGGTTGGAGGTTTATGGTTGGAGGGTAAGAGTTGGAGGGTAGGGGTTGGAGGGCTATGGTTGGAGGGTTATGGTTGAAGGGTAGGGGTTAGAGGGTAGGGGTTGGAGGGTTATGTTTGGAGGGTTAGAGTTGGAGTGTTATGGTTGGAGGGTTATGGTTGGTTATGTTGGAGGGTTATGGTTGGTTATGTTGGAGGGATAGAGTTGGAGGGTTATGGTTGGTTATGTTGGAGGGTTATGGTCGGTTATGTTGGAGGATTATGGTTGGAGGGCTATGGTTGGAGGGTTATGGTTGGAGGGTAAGGGTTGGAAGGTAAGGGTTTGAGAGTTATGGTTGGAGGGTTATGGTTGGAGGGTTAGAGTTGGAGTGTTATGGTTGGAGGGTTATGGTTGGTTATGTTGGAGGGTTATGGTTGGAGGGTTATGGTTGGTTATGTTGGAGGGTTATGGTTGGAGGGTTATGGTTGGTTGTGTTGGAGGGTTATGGTTGGAGGGTTATGGTTGGTTATGTTGGAGGGTTATGGTTGGTTATGTTGGAGGGTTATGGTTGGTTATGTTGGAGGGTTATGGTTGGTTATGTTGGAGGGTTATGGTTGGAGGGTTATGGTTGGTTATGTTGGAGGGTTATGGTTGGAGGGTTATGGTTGCTTATGTTGGAGGGTTAGTGTTGGAAGGTTATGGTTGGTTATGGTGGAGGGTTATGGTTGGATGGTTATGGTTGGTTATGGTGGAGGGTTATTGTTGGTTATGTTGCAGGGTTAGAGTTGGAGGGTTATGGTTGCTTATGTTGGAGGGATAGAGTTGGAGGGTTATGGTTGGTTATGTTGGAGGGTTATGGTTGGAAGGTTATGGTTGGTTATGGTGGAGGGTTATGGTTGGTTATGTTGCAGGGTTAGAGTTGGAGGGTTATGGTTGGTTATGTTGGAGGGTTATGGTCGGTTATGTTGGAGGGTTATGGTTGGTTATGGTTGGGGGGTTATGGTTGGTTATGTTGGAGGGTTATGGTTGGAAGTTTATGGTTGGTTATGTTGGAGGGTTATGGTTGGAGGGTTATGGTTGGTTATGTTGCAGGGTTAGAGTTGGAGGGTTATGGTTGGTTATGTTGGAGGGTTGTGGTTGGAGGGTTATGGTTGGTTATGTTAGAGGGTTATGGTTGGAGGGTTATGGTTGGTTATGTTGGAGGGTTATGGTTGGTTATGTTGGAGGGTTTTGGTTGGTTATGTTGGAGGGTTATGGTTGGTTATGTTGGAGGGTTATGGTTGGAGGGTTATGGTTGCTTATGTTGGAGGGTTAGAGTTGGAGTGTTATGTTTGGAGTGTTATGGTTGGAGGTTTATGGTTGGAGAGTAAGAGTTGGAGGGTAGGGGTTGGAGGGCTATGGTTGGAGGGTTATGGTTGGAGGGTAGGGGTTAGAGGGTAGGGGTTGGAGGGTTATGGTTGGAGGGTTAGAGTTGGAGTGTTATGGTTGGAGGGTTATGGTTGGTTATGTTGGAGGGTTATGGTTGGTTATGTTGGAGGGATAGAGTTGGTGGGTTATGGTTGGTTATGTTGGAGGGTTATGGTCGGTTATGTTGGAGGATTATGGTTGGAGGGCTATGGTTGGAGGGTTATCGTTGGAGGGTAAGGGTTGGAAGGTAAGGGTTTGAGAGTTATGGTTGGAGGTTTATGGTTGGAGGGTTAGAGTTGGAGTGTTATGGTTGGAGGGTTATGTTTGGTTATGTTGGAGGGTTATGTTTGGTTATGTTGGAGGGTTATGGTTGGAGGGTTATGGTTGGTTATGTTGGAGGGTTATGGTTGGAGGGTTATGGTTGGTTATGTTGGAGGGTTATGGTTGGTTATGTTGGAGGGTTATGGTTGGTTATGTTGGAAGGTTATGGTTGGTTATGTTGGAGGGTTATGGTTGGAGGGTTATGGTTGGTTATGTTGGAGGGTTATGGTTGGAGGGTTATGGTTGGTCATGTTGGAGGGTTATGTTTGGTTATGTTGGAGGGTTATGGTTGGAGGGTTATGGTTGGTTATGTTGGAGGGTTATGGTTGGTTATGTTGGAAGGTTATGGTTGGTTATGTTGGAGGGTTATGGTTGGAGGGTTATGGTTGGTTATGTTGGAGGGTTATGGTTGGAGGGTTATGGTTGCTTATGTTGGAGGGTTAGAGTTGGAGTGTTATGGTTGGAGTGTTATGGTTGGAGGTTTATGGTTGGAGGGTAAGAGTTGGAGGGTAGGGGTTGGAGGGCTATGGTTGGAGGGTTATGGTTGGAGGGTAAGGGTTAGAGGGTAGGGGTTGGAGGGTCATGGTTGGAGGGTTAGAGTTGGAGTGTTATGGTTGGAGGGTTATGGTTTGTTATGTTGGAGGATTATGGTTGGTTATGTTGGAGGGTTATGGTTGGAGGGCTATGGTTGGAGGGTTATGGTTGGAGGGTAAGGGTTGGAAGGTAAGGGTTAGAGAGTTTTGGTTGGAGGGTTATGGTTGGAGGGTTAGAGTTGGAGTGTTATGGTTGGAGGGTTATGGTTGGAGTGTTATGGTTGGAGTGTTATGGTTGGTCATGTTGGAGGGTTATGGTTGGTTATGTTGGAGGGTTATGGTTGGAGGGTTATGGTTGGTTATGTTGGAGGGTTATGGTTGGAGGGTTATGGTTGCTTATGTTGGAGGGTTAGAGTTGGAGGGTAAGAGTTGGAGGGTTATGGTTGGAGGGTTATGGTTGGAGGGTAAGAGTTAGAGGGTTATGGTTGGAGGTTTATGGTTGGAGGGTTGGAGTTGGAGTGTTATGGTTGCTTACGTTGGAGGGTTAGAGTTGGAGTGTTATGGTTGGAGTGTTATGGTTGAAGGTTTATGGTTGGAGGGTAAGAGTTGGAGGGTAGGGGTTGGAGGGCTATGGTTGGAGGGTTATGGTTGGAGGGTAAGGGTTAGAGGGTAGGGGTTGGAGGGTTATTGTTGGAGGGTTATGGTTGGAGGGTTAGAGTTGGAGTGTTATGGTTGGAGGGTTAGGGTTGGTTATGTTGGAGTGTTATGGTAGGTTATGTTGGAGTGTTATGGTTGGAGGGTTAGGGTTGGTTATGTTGGAGTGTTATGGTAGGTTATGTTGGAGTGTTATGGTTGGAGGGTTAGGGTTGGTTATGTTGGAGTGTTATGGTAGGTTATGTTGGAGTGTTATGGTTGGAGGGTTATGGTTGGAGGGTTATGGTTGGTTATGTTGGAGGGTTATGGTTGGAGGGCTATGGTTGGAGGGTTATGGTTGGAGGGTAAGGGTTGGAAAGTAAGGGTTAGAGAGTTATGGTTGGAGGGTTATGGTTGGAGGGTTAGAGTTGGAGTGTTATGGTTGGAGGGTTATGGTTGGTTATGTTGGAGGGTTATGGTTGGAGGGTTATGGTTGGTTATGTTGGAGGGTTAGGGTTGGAGGGTTATGGTTGGTTATGTTGGACGGTTATGGTTGGAGGGTTATGATTGGTTATGTTGGAGGGTTATGGTTGCTTATGTTGGAGGGTTAGAATTGGAGGGTTAGAGTTGGAGTGTTATGGTTGGAGGGTAAGGGTTAGAGGGTTATGGTTGGAGGTTTATGGTTGACTGGTTAGAGTTGGAGGGTTATGGTTGGAGGGTTTTGGTTGGAGGGTTAGAGTTGGAGGGTTAGAGTTGGAGGGTAAGAGTTGGAGGGTTATGGTTGGAGGGTTAGAGTTGGAGGGTTATTGCTGGAGGGTTATGGTTGGAGGGTTAGAGTTGGAGGGTTATTGCTGGAGGGTAAGGGCTGGAGGTTTATGGTTAGAGGGCTATGGTTGGAGGCTTGAACTTATCCACTATCATATAGGAGAGACAGACCCTGTATGGAAACAGAAGAATTTGAGGTCTAGGATCCAAACCACATCACACTGTCCCTGACACACGTGCAAGCACATACACACACCCCGAAACATTGACTGTGAGATGAGGTGCTTATAGTGTGTGAGTGTGTAATACGTATAGTGTGTGTGTGTGCATGTGTGTGTGTGTGTGTGTGCGTGTGTGTGTGTGTGTGTGTGTGTGTGTGTGTGTGTGTGTGTGTGTGTGTGTGTGTGTGTGTGTGTGTGTGTGTGTGTGTGTGTGTGTGTGTGTGTGTGTGTGTGTGTGTGTGTGTGTGTGTGTGTGTGTGTGTGTAGCTAGAGTAGTACACAACAGTTATTTGCCATTATTGCATTTCTAGCAATGTGTGTGGGCCAGGGTCCAGTCCGCAGGTATCCAGACTGACAGACCCAGATGGAGAGGCTACTGGCTCCACTCCACATCTTCAAAGAGGGAAGAAAAAAAACACATCAGGAGTCCAAGCATAATATAACGTTCCTCATCTCTGCATTTATTATTCATTATTGCAGGCAGGCTCCAGCTCTCACCCTCTCTTTCTCTCAATTCAATTCAAAGGGGCTTTATTGTCATGGGAAACATCTCTCTCTCTCTCTCTTCCTCTCTCTCTCTCTCTCTCTCTCTCTTCCTCTCTCTCTCTCTCTCTCTCTCTCTCTCTCTCTCTCCCTCTCTCTCTCTTTCTCTTTCTCTTTCTCTCTGTAGCTGAACAGAGGGATGCATGAAGAGAAGACAGGCAGCTCAACATGCTGTGGAAAATATGTAGACTAGTACATGATGTTGATGTTTGACAGAATGTCTTCAGGTCTATAATTTGCTTGACTTCTACAGTATGTGCATATGTAGCTCAACTGTAGCTGAGGTAAACAGAGTCAGGAGATATAATGATGTAGCTCAACTGTAGCTGAGGTAAACAGTCAGGAGATATAATGATGTAGCTCAACTGTAGCTGAGGTAAACAGAGTCAGGAGATATAATGATGTAGCTCAACTGTAGCTGAGGTAAACAGAGTCAGGAGATATAATGATGTAGCTGATCTGTAGCTGAGGTAAACAGAGTCAGGAGATATAATGATGTAGCTGATCTGTAGCTGAGGTAAACAGAGTCAGGAGATATAATGATGTAGCTCAACTGTAGCTGAGGTAAACAGAGTCAGGAGATATAATGATGTAGCTCAACTATAGCTGAGGTAAACAGAGTCAGGACATATAATGATATAGCTCAACTGTAGCTGAGGTAAACAGAGTCAGGAGATATAATGATGTAGCTCAACTGTAGCTGAGGTAAACAGAGTCAGGAGATATAATGATGTAGCTCAACTGTAGCTGAGGTAAACAGAGTCAGGAGATATAATGATGTAGCTCAACTGTAGCTGAGGTAAACAGAGTAAGGAGATATAATGATGTAACTGAACTGTAGCTGAGCTAAACAGAGTCAGTACATATAATGATGTAGCTCAACTGTAGCTGAGGTAAACAGAGTCAGGAGATATAATGATGTAACTGAACTGTAGCTGAGCTAAACAGAGTCAGTACATATAATGATGTAGCTCAACTGTAGCTGAGGTAAACAGAGTCAGGAGATATAATGATGTAGCTCAACTGTAGCTGAGGTAAACAGAGTCAGGAGATATAATGATGTAGTTGTTCTGTAGCTGAGGTAAACAGAGTCAGGTGATATAATGATGTAGCTGATCTGTAGCTGAGGTAAACAGAGTCAGGAGATATAATGATGTAACTGAACTGTAGCTGAGCTAAACATAGTCAGGAAATATAATGATGTAGTTGTTCTGTAGCTGAGGTAAACAGAGTCAGGAGATATAATGATGTAGCTGATCTGTAGCTGAAGTAAACAGAGTCAGGAGATATAATTATGTAGCTGATCTGTAGCTGAGGTAAACAGAGTCAGGAGATATAATGATGTAACTGAACTGTAGCTGAGGTAAACAGAGTCAGGAGATATAATGATGTAGCTCAACTGTAGCTGAGGTAAACAGAGTCAGGAGATATAATGATGTAGCTCAACTGTAGCTGAGGTAAACAGAGTCAGGAGATATAATGATGTAGCTCAACTGTAGCTGAGGTAAACAGAGTCAGGAGATATAATGATGTAGCTGATCTGTTGCTGAGGTAAACAGAGTCAGGGGATATAATGATGTAGCTGATCTGTAGCTGAGGTAAACAGTCAGGATATATAATGATGTAGCTCAACTGTAGCTGAGGTAAACAGAGTCAGGAGATATAATGATGTAGCTCAACTGTAGCTGAGGTAAACAGAGTCAGGAGATATAATGATGTAGCTCAACTGTAGCTGAGGTAAACAGAGTCAGGAGATATAATGATGTAGCTGATCTGTTGCTGAGGTAAACAGAGTCAGGGGATATAATGATGTAGCTCAACTGTAGCTGAGGTAAACAGAGTCAGGAGATATAATGATGTAGCTCAACTGTAGCTGAGGTAAACAGAGTCAGGAGATATAATGATGTAGCTGATCTGTTGCTGAGGTAAACAGAGTCAGGGGATATAATGATGTAGCTGATCTGTAGCTGAGGTAAACAGTCAGGAGATATAATGATGTAGCTGATCTGTAGCTGAGGTAAACAGTCAGGAGATATAATGATGTAGCTGATCTGTTGCTGAGGTAAATAGAGTCGGGAAATATAACGATAGTGAGAAAAATCTCTGGAGCACTCTTCTTTTCCTTTTCGTAGGAGACACCATGGACTAGTTGTATTTATTAGTGGTGTTATTTTGTGTTATTATACGTGGCTTTGGCCTTATTAAATATTTTAAACCAGCTTTCAAACAAATTGTTTTTAACAAGACATTAAAATGTCTGTCGCTACAATTAACCAAAGCAATGCCCTAAAGCAGTTCAGATTGGGAATACATGCAACTGCCTCCAAAGCCTGGGAAATCACTTCACTGCCAGTCTCCTTTTCCTCTCCTCTCCCCTCCTTTACTCACCTCTCCTCTCCTCTCCTCTCCTCTACCCCCCCCCCTCCCCTCCCCTCTCCTCTCCTCTCCTCTCCTCTCCTCTTCCCTCCTTTACTCACCTCTCCTCTCCTCTCCTCTACCCTCTCCTCTCCTCTCCTCTCCTCTCCACTCATCTCCTCCTCTCCTCCTCTTCTCTTCTCTCCTCTCCTCCTCTTGTCTCCTCTCCTCATCTTCTCTCCTCTCCTCTGATTTCCTCTCCTCTCCTCTCCCCTCATCTCCTCCTCTCTTCCTCTTCTCTTCTCTCCTCTCCTCCTCTTCTCTCTTCTCTCCTCTCCTCTCCTTTCCTCTCCTCTCCTTTCCCCTCATCTCCTCATCTCCTCTCCTCTCTTCTCCTCTCCTATTCTTCTCTCCTCTTCTCTTCTATCCTCCTCTCTCCTTTCCCCTTCTCTCCTTTCCTCTTCAGCATTGTGTTGAAGGCATTACCCTGTCTAAACTGCTCAGTGTCACACCCTGATCTGTTTCACCTGTCTTTGTGATTGTCCTCCAGGTGTCACCCATCTTCCCCAATATCCCATGTGTATTTATACCTGTGTTCTCTGTTTGTCTGTTGCCAGTTCATCTTGTTTGTGAAGCCAACCAGCGTTTTTGTGTCAGCTCCTGCTTTTCCCCAGTTTCTTTTTTCTCGTCCTCCTGGTTTTTGACCCTTGCCTGTCCTGATCCTGACCACTCTGACCACTCTGCTAGCCCCTGACACTGAGCCTGCCTGCCGTCCTGTTCCTTTGCCCCTGTTGCTGTAATAAACATTGTTACTTTGACACGGTCTGCATCTGGGTCTTACCTCAACTCATGATACAGAGATGTATAGAGAAACGCATTACCCTCCTGTT
>NC_143036.1:9152500-9190000 GCF_057628025.1 Oncorhynchus mykiss | reverse complement strand
TGTCTGTGCAGATTTTAAGATAGCACAAGGTTGACAGGCCTAGGGCTCAACCTTCTAACTGCATTCACAACAACAAACACTATATTGTGCTCCTTTCTGCAAGTTTCCATACATGTGACTTTCTGTAGATAGTAAACCCATGGGATTTCACATGCTGCAGTTGCACTTAGCTGTAAGCCCAGTCTTATGACTAAGTCACATCAAGACAAGTTTGCATCAGGTTAGAAAAAACACTAGCATATAGCAAGAGACTATTCTTTAAGCAGCAAAACACGGGATAGCATGACTAATTATGCAATTTTCCACAACATTTCCTCCCTTTTGAGACTAAGTCTCAACCTAATAGAAAATTACTTACAGGCATTTTCATTAAACAAGCATTAACATATGGGAAAAGAAAATACTTTCTTACACTTAGTACATTACAATTGTAAATGACCTCTGTAGTCATTGAGTTTCCATCCTTCACATAGTGCAATTCACTCTCAGAAGGGGGAAAGAAACATATGAATTCACACATCAGTACATACTTTATCACCAATAGCTTAGTTGAGACTGTCCATATTGCCACTGTCCGTATAGGCCCTTAACTCTACCTTGGGAGCACTGCTTACATAACTCCTGCCGTGAGCATGGCCGATGGACACACTGCACCATTAACTCAATGTTTTTTCCTCAGTGTTACATATTATCATAGACTTCATCAGACATGTAATCAGACATAGGAAGTAAATCAGGTAAATAAGGTTCTGAGGCGACTCCTCAGTCAGTAATGGCATGGCTAGAATAGTCTTTCATGATTGTTGGGTCCCCTGCGGGACGGTTGAGCTAACGTAGGCTAATGCGATTAGCATGAGGTTGTAAGTAACAAGAACATTTCCTAGGACATAGACATATCTGATATTGACAGAAAGCTTACATTTTTGTCAATCTAACTGCACTGTCCAATTTACAGTATCTAATACAGTGAAATAATACCATGATATTGTTTGAGGAAAGTGCACAGTTTTGAACATTAAAAGTTCTTAACACAAGTTACAATCAGCATTATTGTAAAAACAAAATTAAAAAATAACTAAATAACCCATCCAAACGGATTCCAACCACCACTGAGCTCTTTCAGATGTTACCCTCACCCTGGAATATAAATGGACATCAATGGTCACCTATCATTTGACACATTCTTCTGCAAACATTCTGTCCCCGTATGAACGTAGCCTCCGGCTACAAATACATTTTGCACAATTAATCATTCTATCTAATTCATAACACGTTAGTCACTACTGCTAGTCCACTTACATAGTTATAAACACATTTAAAACATGCTCAAGTCAATTGTACTGTATCAGCCAGAAAGCCATGTGTATTGATGCGTTTTAACATTGGAATTATGATAACATGGTCAAATAAAACCCCTAGTAACAATGTTATTCAACCCAAATGCAGTGCTCCACGTTGAGTCTATCACTCAAATTCAAGACCCTCAACTTAGCACACACCAATACAGTTGGAATGTAAATTTGCAAACGGGATCACATATAGACAGTTTTTACTACTTATAATCAGTTTCAACAATTTATCATTTGGGGCGGCAGGGTAGCCTAGTGGTTAGTGTTGGACTAGTAACTGGAACGTTGCAAGTTCAAACCCCCGAGCTGACAAGGTTCTGCCCCTGAACAGGCAGTTAACCCACTGTTCCTAGGCCGTCATTGTAAATAAGAATTTGTTCTTAACTGACTTGCCTGGTTAAATAAAGGTAAAATAAAATTTAAAATAAAAATTACAGCCCCCGTTTATCCCTGTCTTACACTGTTGTGAGTGGCATGTTAATGACAGATCGGTATCTCAATGCGTTCATTAGCCTAAATAACTGTAGATTTAGCAGTGTTTAAACCTCCTCAATCAAACTGATACCACAAAATAACAATTTTAGACAAGTCTAAATCAATTACGGGCACAGTTGACAAACCCCCCCCCCCCCCTTCCCTGGCATTCAATCTTCTGGCAATTCTTCATTTCCCTTCTTCAGATAGCTTCAGAGTTCAAAGTGGAAGATCCCACCACAACTCTCACCTGTACCCCATCACAACTCTTACTATGTCTTGTCCATTTTCCAAACAGTATACCAGCAATATGAAATAAGTTTTGGATCTCTCTCCATGCTCACTCTACGTGGACATCTGTTGCACTCCTGAGAGAAAAGGCGGTTGATAACTTCAACTGGATGCTGTACACCGGTGGCTCGCCTAGACTCGTGGTGCACTAGGTTGAAGGTTGTTGTGTGATATATAACAATAGGTTGAATGAGTCCGAGCAGGACAGGGCCATCCGTATTGAACATCATTTCTTCAGCCGGTTAGAGGGGGTTTTGAGGTCCACGCCATTCGGTCACGTTATAACCCTTTCATCCATCTAGATACCATCTCCACCATAAGCTCGAGAAAGGACAGATCAGAACAACAATTCAGTTCAGTTCATATCTGATTCAGGAAATCCAGACAAATGATCTAATACATGACAAATTATTACTTCAGACCAATATTTTTAATACAAATCTCAAAAACAAATGTCAAAGAGAATAACACATTCTGTTGATCCAATTTTTCCAAATTGGTTATACTCCTCTTATCACACTGTCAACCTCATCGCAGGGTCAGGAAATGTTCCCGATCATCCAGCAGACCCAATCTGGTGAGATTTATCGTAACAAAATGTAACAAACAACGCAACAATACAGTCCTTCATATATCACTCTATACATCCCTACATATCACTCAAGGTGTGTAAACTTCAATCCAAAACCCACATTTTTACACGACTCACCATAGTGACTAATGTGTAAAAAAAAAAAAAGAATCCAATTAGAATCACTAGCCATACAGTATTAACTCCATGAAGAAACACAATTGTGCCCATATCTTGATTCAAGGAATATAAAAATAGACTAGACAGGACTATCCATCTCGTGTTCCGAATTCCACATAGAGATATTAAATATAACCTCCGTAATTATCATCATTACAAATGACCTTCAAATCAGTATTACAAATGACCTGAAATCATCAACCAAACATCTCTCGGCTTTTCCAGTGAGGGCGATCAAACCACACTAGAAAGTCAGGACAGAACAGGTCAGAGGTTATTAAAACCCGTCAAATGAGTTTTGCTTTCTGTATTAGATTAATTATTTAAAAACAGTCAAACATGTCATACATTTCGTATCCCAGGTTACAGTTTCTTCAGTACATCCCTGATCAACCGAATACACATTTTCAATTAAAACTCAGAAAATAAAACTTCAGAAAATTCAATTTGAAGACACCTTGTCTCTTACCCTTGAAAACCCACTGAAACCAAATAAAATAATCCCACACAATAAATCAAACATGGAAACACTAACAAACATTCATGATGTACGGTAAAAACAAACAACATTTTCCTTATTTAATGTGGAAGCATCCTTAACATACTGTACATACTGTAGTGGACTTCCATCAAATCAAAGTTAATTTGTCAAGTGCGCCGAATACAACAGTGAAATGCTTACTTACAGGCTCTAACCAATAGTGCGAAAAAAAAGGTGTGTGTGTGTGTGTGCGTGCGTGCGTGCGTGCGTGCGTGTGTGTGTGTAGGTAAAGAAATAAAACAACAGTACAAATACAATTTGAAAATAAGAGTAGCAAGGCCATAAACACACACCGTTTAGTCAGGCTTATTGAGATAGTATGTACATGTAGCCATAAACACACACCGTTTAGTCAGGCTTATTGAGATAGTATGTACATGTAGCCATAAACACACACCGTTTAGTCAGGCTTATTGAGATAGTATGTACATGTAGCCATAAACACACACCCTTTAGTCAGGCTGATTGAGATAGTATGTACATGTAGCCATAAACACACACCGTTTAGTCAGGCTTATTGAGATAGTATGTACATGTAGCTATATACACACACCGTTTAGTCAGGCTTATTGAGATAGTATGTACATGTAGCTATATACACACACAGTTTAGTCAGGCTTATTGAGATAGTGTGTACATGTAGGTATCGTGAAAGTGACTATGCATATATGATGAACAGAGAGTAGCAGTAGCGTAAAAGAGGGGATGGCGGGTGGTGGGACACAATGCAGATAGCCCAGTTAGCCAATGTGCGGGAGCACTGGTTGGTCGGCCCAATTGAGGTAGTATGTACATGAATGTACAGTTAAAGTGACTATGCATATATGATGAACAGAGAGTAGCAGCAATGTAAAAGAGGGGTTGGGGCGGGGGGCACAATGGAAATAGTCCGGGTAACCATTTGGTTACCTGTTCAGGAGTCTTATGGCTTGGGGGTAAAAACTGTTGAGAAGCCTTTTTGTCCTAGACTTGGCACCCCGGTACCGCTTGCCATGCAGTAGTAGAAAGAACAGTCTATGACTGGGGTGGCTGGGGTCTTTGACAATTTTTAGGGCCTTCCTCTGACACCGCCTGGTGTAGAGGTCCTGGATGGCAGGCAGCTTTGCCCCAGTGATGTATTGGGCCGTACGCACTACCCTCTGAAGTGCCTTGCGGTCAGAGGCCGAGCAATTGCCGTACCAGGCAGTGATGCAACTGGTCAGGATGCTCTCGATGTTGCAGCTGTAGAACCTTTTGAGGATCTCAGGACCCATGACAAATCTTTTTAGTTTCCTGAGGGAGAATAGGCTTTGTCGTGCCCTCTTCACTACTGTCTTGGTGTGTTGGGACCATTCTAGCTTATTGTTGATGTGGACACCAAGGAGTTTGAAGCTCTCAACCTGCTCCACTACAGCCCCGTCGATGAGAATGGGGACGTGCTCGGTGCTCCTTTTCCTGTAGTCCACAATCATCTCCTTAGTCTTGGTTACGTTGAGGGATAGGTTGTTATTCTGTCACCACCCGACCAGGTCTCTGACCTCCTCCCTGTAGGCTGTCTCGTCATTGTCGGTGATCAGGCCTACCACTGTTGTGTCGTCTGCAAACATAATCATGTCGGTGATCTAGAATTTTTTCCCCTCTGGTTGCACATTTAACATGTTGATAGAGATTTGGTAGAACTGATTTAAGTTTTCCTGCATTAAAGTCTCCGGCCACTAGGAGCGCCGCCTCTGGGTGAGCGGTTTCCTGTTTGCTTATTTCCTTATACAGCTGACTGAGTGAGGTCTTAGAGCCAGCATCTGATTGTGGTGGTAAATAAACAGCCACGAAAAGTATAGCTGAGAACTCTCTAGGCAAGTAGTGTGGCCTGCAATTTATCACAATATACTCTACTTCAGGCGAGCAAAATCTAGAGACTTCCTTAGATTTCGTGCACCAACTGTTGTTTACAAATATGCACAGACCGCCCCCCCACGTTCTATCTTGCCGTGCATGTCGTCATGCAGCCACGATTCTGTGAACCATAGGGTATTACAGTTGTTGATGTCCCATTGGTAGGATATTCGTGATCGTACCTCGTCTAGTTTATTGTCCAATGATTGCACATTGGCGAGTAATATTGACGGTAACTGCAGCTTTCCTAGTCACCTTCTGCGGGTCCGGACGAGGCATCCGGCTCTTCTTCATCTGCGTCGCTTCCTCTTGCAAATAACGGGGATGTCGGTCCTGTGGGGTGTTTGGAGAATCTCGTGTGAGTCCTGCTTGTTGTTGTTGTTGAAAAAAACTTGTCTAATCTGAGGTGAGTGATCGCTGTCCAGATATCCAGAAGCTCTTTTCTGATGTAAGATATGGTTGCAGAAACATTATGTACAAAATATTTTATAAATATCGCAAAAAAAACACATAATAGCACAATTAGTCCTGGAAGAAAGAATCCTAGTCAAAACACATCAGATACTATAGTTTCATTACGAGGACTAGACACCTTCCAAAGTAAACAATCCCAGAGCCCCTTTCTGTTAATCCTATAATTTTAACCTATTGCATTAGTTTAGTCAAAATATAAAACCTGTTTTAACAAATCTTGGACCTTCAAAAAGTTGGCACCGGCAGCTCAATATTCATCAGCTCAATATTCAGTACCAAAACATTCACTTTAGATACTTGCCACTGTTCCACATAATGGAAACAGCTTATCGTTTTAAATTACATTACCTTCCTTCTCAAATTCACTGGTGTTACCTAAACTACAAAACTGAGCAACAATAATCGCAACAATAATCAGAAACTGTCAAAGAATGTTTCTGATTCAACTATTCAGACCTCTGCTTCCAATGTCCCACTGCGTCCCTTACAGCCTGATATAGCGAGCACGACTGGCTTTCACCCACGGAATTAAACATGGAAATATCTTTCCAAAAAAACACTAATAACTAATAACATATTTCCATTCACATTATTAGAAGGCATTGTTTTAATTTCAGGCAACCCTAACAATATTACTCTGTATTTTTAATATCAACCTCCGCTGGATATTCCCTTTCTACTTCTTCTTCTTCTTCTACTTTCTACTTATTAAATCTCTATTATTATAAGATTAACATGTAATGCGTCAAATCCCCGAAATACTTCAGTCAATTCCTAAGGGAAAAGACACGTTTCGATGTGAGTTAAAATAGTTCACAATACTTGAGCCTCTTTCTGCCCACAACTACAATTCAGTCAGTGACATAGACCCAATGCTATTGAATTGACCAGTATATCCCGCAAATATCCCAGTTATAGTAGTTTGTGGTCTTGACATCTGGCACATAATAGCGATACAATTACCACAAAATAGCCTTAACGTTCATCCAAGTGTTTCTTTCCAAAGATTTCACATGTGCAAAGGGGATTTAGGAATCAACGAGTTGAATCGACATTCATTGATTTCGAAACAGATCTGGCAAGGTGTCAGATTCTTCCCAAGGAGTTTTGGGTGTGGAGTCAGGTGCAGGAGAAAGCAAGTTCTGAAAAGGGTGTTTATTAAACAAGTCCAAATAACAGGAAACCGGACTACAACAGTAGCCTCAAAAACCACTCAGACACAGTCCAGGGGAAAAAAGCACCTGTCAATAAACAGAACCCAAGAAAACGCAACCCAAATCTTACTGACAGCAAAACGAAACAATCCCGCACAAAACCAGAGGAAATGGCGAGATTAAAATCCCCCCCCTAATTAACCAAATAGAACACAGGTGAAACACAAAACATACAAAACCAAAAGAAAAGGAAGAAGGATCGGTGGCAGCTAGTAGACCGGCGACGACGACCTCCGAGCGAGAGGAGCCCCCTTCGGTGGCAGCTAGTAGACCGGCGACGACGACCTCCAAGCGAGAGGAGCCCCCTTCGGTGGCAGCTAGTAGACCGGCGACGACGACCTCCGAGCGAGAGGAGCCCCTTTCGGTGGCAGCTAGTAGACCGGCGACGACGACCTCCGAGCGAGAGGAGCCCCCTTCGGTGGCAGCTAGTAGACCGGCGACGACGACCTCCAAGCGAGAGGAGCCCCCTTCGGTGGCAGCTAGTAGACCGGCGACGACGACCTCCAAGCGAGAGGAGCCCCCTTCGGTGGCAGCTAGTAGACCGGCGACGACGACCTCCAAGCGAGAGGAGCCCCCTTCGGTGGCAGCTAGTAGACCGGCGACGACGACCTCCAAGCGAGAGGAGCCCCCTTCGGTGGCAGCTAGTAGACCGGCGACGACGACCTCCAAGCGAGAGGAGCCCCCTTCGGTGGCAGCTAGTAGACCGGCGACGACGACCTCCAAGCGAGAGGAGCCCCCTTCGGTGGCAGCTAGTAGACCGGCGACGACGACCTCCAAGCGAGAGGAGCCCCCTTCGGTGGCAGCTAGTAGACCGGCGACGACGACCTCCAAGCGAGAGGAGCCCCCTTCGGTGGCAGCTAGTAGACCGGCGACGACGACCTCCAAGCGAGAGGAGCCCCCTTCGGTGGCAGCTAGTAGACCGGCGACGACGACCTCCAAGCGAGAGGAGCCCCCTTCGGTGGCAGCTAGTAGACCGGCGACGACGACCTCCAAGCGAGAGGAGCCCCTTTCGGTGGCAGCTAGTAGACCGGCGACGACGACCTCCGAGCGAGAGGAGCCCCCTTCGGTGGCAGCTAGTAGACCGGCGACGACGACCTCCGAGCGAGAGGAGCCCCCTTCGGTGGCAGCTAGTAGACCGGCGACGACGACCTCCAAGCGAGAGGAGCCCCCTTCGGTGGCAGCTAGTAGACCGGCGACGACGACCTCCAAGCGAGAGGAGCCCCCTTCGGTGGCAGCTAGTAGACCGGCGACGACGACCTCCAAGCGAGAGGAGCCCACTTCGGTGGCAGCTAGTAGACCGGCGACGACGACCTCCAAGCGAGAGGAGCCCCCTTCGGTGGCAGCTAGTAGACCGGCGACGACGACCTCCAAGCGAGAGGAGCCCCCTTCGGTGGCAGCTAGTAGACCGGCGACGACGACCTCCAAGCGAGAGGAGCCCCCTTCGGTGGCAGCTAGTAGACCGGCGACGACGACCTCCAAGCGAGAGGAGCCCCCTTCGGTGGCAGCTAGTAGACCGGCGACGACGACCTCCAAGCGAGAGGAGCCCCCTTCGGTGGCAGCTAGTAGACCGGCGACGACGACCTCCAAGCGAGAGGAGCCCCCTTCGGTGGCAGCTAGTAGACCGGCGACGACGACCTCCGAGCGAGAGGAGCCCCCTTCGGTGGAAGTCGTGACATAAAGCTAGTAGACCGGCGACGACGACCTCCGAGCAAGAGGAGCCCCCTTCGGTGGAAGTCGTGACATAAAGCTAGTAGACCGGCGACGACGACCTCCGAGCGAGAGGAGCCCCCTTCGGTGGAAGTCGTGACATAAAGTCAATAAAAACAGATTATATTTTCCCGACCAATGAAATTCCTTCATTACATCACATTTACTCCGTAATGATTTTGAATTTGATGGTAACCCTAATTTGGTTTCTTACGTCTTGACAAGTAACGTCTGCATTCAGTGCTAATTCTCCCTAACTCTTAATGTGGAAATAAAAACCACTTTTCAAGTCGTATGTGCTATTTAATTTAAAGGTATTAACTGGGCTGAGAAAACCCCCATAGTCTCATTGGTTAAGGTAAGTGAATTCCCCATACTTTCCTGTTATAAATGTAACAAATATTGCCTCTACACTCACTTTTCGAATGACCAATGGCCCCACACACTACGCTTCGGTATTTTTCCGCTATCTCCGCAATATCCATGTTGATAACAGTTTTCAAACCTGCCATCAAAGCAGACATACACATTCTATCAATATACTCACATACCCAAGTTGTGTTCAAATACCCATACTAATATGCTATATACTACATGTCAGTGTATACTTCATACTATATACTATTAGTTAATTTTAGTATAATGTAACCAAACGGTAACCTTTCAGTTCAAATCAAAATCAAATCAAACGTATTTATAAAGCCCTTCTTACATCAGCTGATATCTCAAAGTGCTGTACAGAAACCCAGCCTAAAACCCCAAACAGCAAGCAGGTGTAGAAGCACGGTGGCTAGGAAAAACTCGCTAGAAAGGCCATAACCTAGGAAGAAACCTAGAGAGGAACCAGGCTATGAGGGGTGGCCAGTTCTCTTCTGGCTGTGCCGGGAGGAGATAACAGAACATGGCCAAGATGTTCAAATGTTCATAAATGACCAGCATGGTCACATAATAATAATCACAGTAGTTGTCGAGGGTGCAGCAAGTCAGCACCTCAGTAGTAAATGTCAGTTGGCTTTCCATAGCCGATCTGATTAAGAGTAT
This sequence comes from Oncorhynchus mykiss, assembly GCF_057628025.1. NCBI lineage: Eukaryota > Metazoa > Chordata > Actinopteri > Salmoniformes > Salmonidae > Oncorhynchus > Oncorhynchus mykiss. Next base: position 9,180,286 of record NC_143036.1, on the reverse strand, counting down.
CTCTACCGCTCCTGCTGTCTCTAAAGAGTTGAAAACAACAGGTCTGGGACAGGTAGCACGTTCGGTGACTTTGAGCTTTGCATGTCTACTTTGCATGTCTACTGGAAGTGCTGTTGCTATGCAGCCTTTTTCTAGCTTGTTAGCATAACAAATCACTAGTTAGACATTTTACGATCATTGTTCATTGAAAACGCACAGCGACTATACCATTTAGCTAAGCTAAGAATGACGCGAATAATCACATCAATAAACGTTGGATAGCATAGTTAATATACTGACAAGTTCAATATATTAGTAGCCAACTAACGTTAGGTAGCTAGGTAACATATATTACTGGTACATACTGCTGTAATGATACACTATGCAGTTCATAAGGATAGTGTAACTAACAAATTGTCATAATTAGTTAATGCAATGGATTTGTATCCGCTCTCACATATTTCCAGTCAGCAGAGAGAAGCTACACAATTTTATCCATGATTGGATTTTTTTTTCATATTCAAGCCGAATTGTTTTTTTTTTTACATTTTACTACCTTTGTGCTCCCTGTAGTGCCTCTATGGTTTTTCTATAGTTGACCTCTTCCTGACGGTGGCCAGATGGTGCCTCTATGGTTTTTCTATAGTTGACCTCTTCCTGACTGTTACGCACGCCTCTATGAAGAGGGAACGCAACACCCTGCTACAACTAAACTCTGTGAAGTGAAAAAGGTATGGACTGTAGGTGCGAGTAAGGATGACAGGCAGAATGTGGTACCGTTTTACAAGGACTTTATTCCTTTACACAGTAATATGGGGAAAAGGGGCTGGATGGAACCAAAGCAAAGAAAGTAAATCTGAAAGCCCCCCCCCCCCCTCTCCTATCTTACCTGCCTACCCACTACTTACCTAATTTAGCACCACCTGGTGCCCTAACCAAAATACAGGGGGTGGTCCGCCCAGGTCTTACCTAGTGTGCCTAGACAGTGAATATACTACGGGTATATGTATGCCCGCGGGCGTCTTGCCTAAGCACTCCCAAGGTGCCTTCCCCCCTGGGAACAAATGAAACAGAATATTAAACAATTTCACAAACAAACTAAGAAACAAAGTACATCAAATAAGCTCTATCTGAGCAACAAACTCACAAAACATACCAACTTCCCAGCAATGAACTCCCAGCAAATCAACCTCCAGCAAAAATCTCTCTATCACAAACAATCGCTCTGCAATGACCTCAGCAAAATCTCTCTCAGCAATCCCTACCTCCAAATCTCTCTCTCCTGAACAGAACACTGGCTTTTATATAGCTTCAGAAGGAATGGGTAATTGGAGACAGCTGTGTCTTGACGAGGGGGCGGGGTCAGCTCTCCAATTAGCCCTGGAGTCGACCAATCAGCTGCTTGAGGGATTTCAGGAAGCCATTTCCTGAAATAAAACACATGCAAATACACAAACTACAACACATAAACTGGGGAACGTAACACAGACGGTGGCCAGATAGTGCCTCTATGGTTTTGCTATAGTTGACCTCTTCCTGCCGGTGGCCAGATAGTGCCTCTATGGTTTTGCTATAGTTGACCTCTTCCTGACGGTGGCCAGATAGTGCCTCTATGGTTTTGCTATAGTTGACCTCTTCCTGACGGTGGCCAGATAGTGCCTCTATGGTTTTGCTATAGTTGACCTCTTCCTGACGGTGGCCAGATAGTGCCTCTATGGTTTTGCTATAGTTGACCTCTTCCTGCCAGAGTGTTTAGATGTCCTCACTCACTGCTCTCACCGCTCTACATTGAACAATTTTCTAACGTAGTGATACCCACTTCCTGGAGAGTAGTTAGGGCATTTGTGCCTTTTAATGATGTTTTACCAGTACACTGATTAATACATTTTCTTTAACAATGTTTATTTAGTTTTTTTTTTTTTTTTTTTTTTACATTTTACTTGCAGGAATAAATATATATCTATATATCTCATAACTCATAACCGTGACATAACATCCCATGGCTGCTTCTCTGCTTCAACAGAGAAACACTGTCTCTAACCAGGATACTTCTGCTTCAACAGAAAAGATCCCAATCGGAGATGTCCACTGCTCCTACAGGGTCACCATGCTTCAACAGGATGGTTGCCCGACTTCCAGGACTTCCCCTATTCAGACATATCTCTGCTGCCTTTTAACTAGGGGCGTTGTTCCTACAACATAGTTTCTAACTAGGGGTGTCATTGCTACAACATAGTTTCTAACTAGGGGTGTCGTTGCTACAACAACGTTTCTAACTAGGGGCGTTGTTCCTACAACATAGTTTCTAACTAGGGGTGTCATTGCTACAACATAGTTTCTAACTAGGGGTGTCGTTGCTACAACAACGTTTTTAACTAGGGCTGTCGTTGCTACAACATTGTTTCTATCTAGGGCTGTCGTTGCTACAACAACGTTTCTAACTAGGGCTGTCGTTGCTACAACAACGTTTCTAACTAGGGGTGTCATTGCTGCAACAACATTTCTAACTAGGGCTGTCGTTGCTACAACAACGTTTCTAACTAGGGGTGTCGTTGCTACAACAACGTTTCTAACTAGGGGTGTCATTGCTGCAACAACATTTCTAACTAGGGCTGTCGTTGCTACAACAACGTTTCTAACTAGGGCTGTCGTTGCTACAACATAGTTTCTAACTAGGGGTGTCATTGCTACAACATAGTTTCTAACTAGGGGTGTCGTTGCTACAACAACGTTTTTAACTAGGGGTGTCGTTGCTACAACATAGTTTCTAACTAGGGGTGTCGTTGCTACAACAACTTTTCTAACTAGGGGTGTCATTGCTACAACAACATTTCTAACTAGGGCTGTCGTTGCTACAACAAAGACATAACGTGCACAACCTGTTCTTAGAACAGGATTTTCTATGATGTTCGAAAGAGAATCAGTCTCACCCTGAATTTATCTTATCTGTCCGGAATGACATATCCACTCACTGACACTCCCAGCAGGTCCGAGGTGGATCCCCCTCTGCTTCGTTTTAGTTGGAGTGTGTGGTGCCCTGAGCCACGTCTAATGCCCCTGCACGCAGTCTAGCCTCGGTCTCCTGGGAGCAATCAACAAGCAGAGTTAGCATCCCACAGAGGTCACCAAACTGTGGTGGAATATCTAATCAAAGGGAAGGGAGACTGCAGATTCTTTCAAACAACACTTTATGAAAAAGATTTGCAAAAATGGAGAATCAACTATCCACTCAACAGAGCATAGTTGAAAACGGCTATTTGTAAGGGCTATTTGAACAAGAAGGAGAGTGATGGAGTGCTGCATCAGATGACCTGGCTCCCACAATCACCCGACCTCAACCCAAATTGAGATGGTTGGTCCGCGGGGTGAAATAAAAGCAGCCAACAAGTGCTCAGCATATGTTGGGAACTCCTTCAAGACTATTGGAAAAGCATTCCTCATGAAGCTGGTTGAGAGAATGTCAAGAGTGTGCAAAGCTGTCATCAAGGCAAAGGGTGGCTACTTTGAAGAATCTTAAAATATACTTTTTTGGTTACTACATGATTCCATATGTATTATTTCATAGTTTTGATGTCTTCACTATCATTCTGCAATGTATAAATAGTTTAAAAAATCCCTTGAACGAGTAGGTGTGTCCAAACTTTTGACTGGCACTGTACATTTATCTCTTTCATATGTTTATGTCTCTACTCTCCCATTTCTCTCTATCTCGCTTTATTTTCTCTTTCTGAAAGCAACTCTATGTTTCTGTTTTGTTATCTCTACCTTCTCTTCTCCCTCCCTGTTCTTTGTTTCAAATTAAATTCAAATTATTCAAAGCAGCTTTCAATGCTGTATACAGTTCCAGTTTGACTAGCTAGTTGTAGCTAGCCATTACTGACACATCTGTTCTCTTCAAATTGTCTTTCTCCTTCTCTCATTCTCCCTTCTCTTCTTCTCTCCTTCTCCCTTCACTCCTTCTCTCCTTCTCCCTTCTCTCCTTCTCTCCTTCTTTCCTTCTCTCCTTCTCTCCCTTCTCTCCTTCTCTCCTTCTCTCCTTCTCCCCTTCTCCTCCTTCTCCCTTCTCTCCTTCTCCCTTCTCTTCTTCTCCCTTCTCTCCTTCTCCCTTCTCTCCTTCTCTCCTTCTCCCTTCTCTCCTTCTCTCCTCTCCTTCTCTCCTTCTCTCCATCTCCCCTTCTCTCCTTCTCTCCTTCTCTCCTTCTCTCCCATTAGGGACACACTCCATTAGGGAAACACTGAGGATTACCCCATTAGGGTTATTGTTACCCCATTAGGGTTATGGTTACCCCATTAGGGACATACTGAAATATATGTCTCCCTCTCTCTCTCTCTCTCTCTCTTTCTCCACCCTCCCCTCCCCTGCACCTCAATCGCGGTTCTAACAACGCAGTTAATTTTCAGAAGGCGGAGAAGAGGAGAGATGAAATGATGGTGAGCTAAAAATAATACCTCCATAAATAAGGGAGGCCATTAAGAGTGATTGGGAGGCGGAAGATTCATGTTGGGAAGGGAAGATTCATTAGTGCTCCCCACTGTCTTCCAGAGAGCTACTCCCAGTTTGTACACAGTCTATAGTCTACACAAACAGTCTACACAGACAGTCTACACAGACAGTCAACACAGACGGTCTACAGACTATACACAGACCATAGCCTACATACAAAGTCTACACAGACAGTGGTGGCACTCAGTGGTATTTCACCCAGTAGATATGGGAGTTTGCCAAAATTGGATTAGTTTTGGAATTCTTTGTGGGTCTGTGTAATCTGAGGCAAATATGTGTCTCTAATATGGTCATATATTTGGCAGGAGGTTAGGAAGTGCAGCTCAGTTTCCACTTACTTTTGTGAGCAGTGTGCACATAGCCTGTCTTCTCTTGAGAGCCAGGTCTGCCCATGTCGGCCTTTCTCAATAGCAAGGCTTTGCTCACTGAATCTGTGCGTAGTCAAAGCTTTCCTTAATGTTGGGTCAGTCACAGGGGTCAGGTATTCTGCTACTGTATACTCTGTGTATACACTCCCTCTCTCTCTCTCTCTCTCTCTGATGTGGAGAGATAACATTTCAGATCTGATCAACATCAGAATAATAATACCCTCCCTCCCTCTTGTCCCCTCTTGTCCTCATCTTCCCCCACCTCCTCCCTTTCTTCCACCTCCTCATATCTTCCCTTCTCCTCCTCCCCCCTCTTCCTACGCTCTTCCATATCCTCTTCCTCTCATTCCCTCTCCTCCTCCTCCTCCTCCTCCTCCTCCTCCACCTTCACCTCCATCTCTCTCATTACATACCCCCTGGCAGGTGCAATTAGAACACAAGCCACCCAGGGAATAGCCTTGTTTACATCCAGCTGTGTTTATACTGTAGTGAACCCTCCGACGCCCTGACAACTAGATTTAAAAGATGTCTTCTTCGTGAATGTAACATGACTGAAAGATATTGTAGAACCAAATATCTTTAGAAATCTCATTAAGTCTCTAAGTTAGGTCCCTCCTGTGAATAAAGAGGAGTATTATTTATTCCCTACCATCTCAAAGCAAGCCGTGCCGTGAATTGCTTTTCTAATGCACAAATAAATGTTATTGTGAGAAATCAATCACTCTGACTGATAATATGAGAATAACTGACTAGACTGACTGGAATGACTAGACTGACAAGACTGACTGGAATGACTAGACTGACTGGACTGACTAGACTGACTGGTCTGACTAGACTGACTGACTGGTCTGACTAGACTGACTGGTCTGACTGAAATGACTAGACTGACTGGAATGACTAGACTGACTGGTCTGACTGATCTGACTGACTGGTTTGACTGGTCTGACTAGACTGACTGGAATGACTAGACTGACTGGAATGACTAGACTGACTGGTCTGACTAGACTGACTGGTCTGACTGAAATGACTAGACTGACTGGAATGACTAGACTGACTGGAATGACTAGACTGACTGGTCTGACTGATTTGACTGGTCTGACTAGACTGACTGGAATGACTAGACTGACTGGAATGACTAGACTGACTGGAATGACTAGACTGACTGGTCTGACTGATCTGACTAGACTGACTGACTGGTCTGACTAGACTGACTGGTCTGACTGGTCTGACTAGACTGACTGGAATGACTAGACTGACTGACTGATTGGTCTGACTAGACTGACTGGTCTGACTAGACTGACTGACTGGTCTGACTAGACTGACTGGTCTGACTGGTATGACTGACTGGTCTGACTAGACTGACTGGAATGACTAGACTGACTGGAATGACTAGACTGACTGGTCTGACTAGACTGACTGGTCTGACTGGTCTGACTAGACTGACTGGAATGACTAGACTGACTGGTCTGACTGATCTGACTGACTGGTCTGACTAGACTGACTGACTAGACTTACTAGATTGACTGACTTGTCTGACTAGACTTACTAGATTGACTAGACTGACTAACTGGTCTGACTAGACTGACTGGTCTGACTAGACTGACTGACTGGTCTGACTAGACTTACTATATTGACTGGAATGACTGGAATGACTGGAATGACTAGACTGACTGGAATGACTAGACTGACTGGTCTGACTAGACTGACTGGTCTGACTAGACTGACTGGTCTGACTAGACTGACTGGAATGACTAGACTGACTGGTCTGACTGGTCTGACTGGCCTGACTAGACTGACTGACTGGTCTGACTAGACTGCCTGGTCTGACTGGTCTGACTAGACTGACTGGTCTGACTAGACTGACTGGAGTGAGTAGACTGACTGGTCTGACTAGACTTACAAGATTGACTGACTGGTCTGACTAGACTTACTATATTGACTAGACTGACTGACTGGTCTGACTAGACTGACTGGTCTGACTAGACTGACTGACTGGTCTGACTAGACTGACTAGTCCGACTAGACTGACTTGAATGACTAGACTGATTAGACTGACTGGTCTGACTAGACTGACTGGAACGACTAGACTGACTGGACTGACTAGACTGACTGGTCTGACTAGACTGACTGGAACGACTAGACTGACTGGTCTGACTAGACTGACTGGTCTGACTAGACTGACAGGAACGACTAGACTGACTGGTCTGACTAGACTGACTGGAACGACTAGACTGACTGGAACGACTAGACTGACTGGAGTGACTATACTGACTGACTGGTCTGACTAGACTGACTAGACTGACTATACTGACTAGTCTGACTAGACTGACTGGTCTGACTAGACTGACTAGACTGACTGGTCTGACTAGACTGACTAGTCTGAGGGGGCCTAAATAGGGCGTGGGCATGATTGACTTGGGTGGGTGTTGATTGGTTGGAGTGGGGGTGTGGATATGGCTGGTGGTGTTGTGGTCTGGATGTAGGTCCTCTCAGCGTGGGTCCTCTATGTGTAGGTCCGGGGGGGTCCCGCAGGTCTGGGAGAGTGTCTCGCTGGTCTGGTCGGGGTGTCTATTGATCTGTTGCTCCTGTGTGAAGTGTTGGGGCTGCATTTGAGGGCAATATCCTTAGTTTCCGGGCAAAGGTGGGCACTGCTGCCTTGTATAGGTGGACCAGGTAGCTCCTATTACATATGCTGTAGTCTTGTGGTAAACTGACGCCATTTTGGGATAATGTATGTGGTTTCATTTCATTGTGTCGAGGAATTTATATCCATCCATCGCCAAGATTATGTCTGTTGGGGAAATGTAAATACTGGTGATCAATATCAGATAACTTGTTTGTAATCTAGGTCTGATTACTGCAAGACATTGCATAGCCATCAACTGGAAAGCCAAACTGGAGGACTGAACCATTTAGCTACAAACCTGTTGGATTTGGATTATAAAGTTAGCCATTTGATTAACTTTACCACACCTGTCCTGTATTCTCCTCCTCTTAGAATAGAACGTTGTACTAGAAGCCCAGACCAGAACAACACACAGAGAGAGAGAAAAAGGAGAGAGAGAGAGAGAGAGAGAAAGAGAGAGAGAGAGAGGGAGAGAGGGAATCTTTCTCTCTCCACCTGTAGACTACCTCCAGGGCAATCCAATATTTATGAGGAGTGATGAGAGTTAGTTGGGTGAATTGGTCCTTTAAGCATTATTTTTTTATGTTTCTGCAGTTGTCCACTCAATGTGTACTCTGCTTGGAGTTTTGGGTGCAGTGCATCTATTTATCTAACCCCCAGCAGAACTGTCACCTGCCTGGAGTCTGGGGCGCAGTGATATCTCCTTATCTAACCCCCAGCAGAACTGTCACTCTCATAACAACACTCTGCTCTCTCTCTGCTCATACTGCACACACACACACACACACACACACACACACACGAGACACTAGACACTATTTGGGGTGTTTTTCCAGTCTCCCTACATAATTCTGAATGACGAGAGGTGTTTCAAACATAATTATGAGTGAGGAGATGTTTCAAACATAATTACTAGTGATGAGAGGTGTTTCAGACATAATTATGAGTGATAAGATGTGTTTCAGACATAATTATGAGTGATGAGATGTGTTTGAGACATAATTATGAGTGACGAGAGGTGTTTCAGACATAATTATGAGTGACGAGATGTGTTTCAGACATAATTATGAGTGACGAGATGTGTTTCAGACATAATTATGAGTGATGAGAGGTGTTTCAGACATAATTATGAGTGACGAGAGGTGTTTCAGACATAATTATGAGTGACGAGATGTGTTTCAGACATAATTATGAGTGGATATATGGATAGATTGGATAGAAGTGTGCTGGAGACGTTCTTCAGAACCTCCAAGATCAACTGATGACGGCAGCCGAAACCAGCTGGATCAGGAAAGCAAATGTCAAACTAATCATTTGTTTTGCTGTTGGTAGCTAGCTAGCAATATTGCTAAGCTCTCTTTTCACATGAGGCAATGTTGTTCAGCACAGTATAATTTCTTGATCTTTTTGGCCATAACAGGACTTGCTGGTACCACTACGAGCCAAGCTAGTCAAGTTGAGCTAGCTAGCTGTGTTTGCTATACCCAACATGTACTGTAGCCTAATGTTATAGCTAGCTAGCTAATGTTAGCTAGCTAGCCTCGGTGCATCTCATTAGGACTAGCAGCAAAAGTGGGTAAATGTTTTGATGATGATGACAAAGAGTAAAGGAATGACTTTGACTTTGAAACTCTTAATAGCCTTGGAGTAACTATACCTGTGTGTTGTAGCTAGCTAACGTGTGTCTGTGAGATTTCTCATACTAGCCTTGGAGTAACTATACCTGTGTGTTGTAGCTACCTAATGTGTGTCTGTGAGATTTCTCATACTAGCCTTGGAGTAACTATACCTGTTTGTTGTAGCTACCTAATGTGTGTCTGTGAGATTTCTCATACTAGCCTTGGAGTAACTATACCTGTGTGTTGTAGCTACCTAATGTGTGTCTGTGATGTGTAATATTCTGCATTGTGCTGCTACAGTAGGAATGGAGACCATACACAACGATTAAGTCTAATAGTATTTTGTAATTATTTTACAGACAATACTGCTTGATGGACTACATATTATTTGGGGGAGTTTGTTCTAAGTGGGGAGAAAACTTGGCACAGGACACCTAATCCCCTTAACAACAATCTCAACAATCTCCCCTTGTATTAAAGTGACTACCAACACCTCACTGCACCAGCCAAACACACCATATGCAAGTATTCCCTTTGTAGAAGTGTAGTAATCATAACCATTATGTCGTGTCTTTCCTATCATTAACTGAAGACTGATCGTTTTTTATCAAAGATTCTCTGTAATTAGTTACTACGCGATCAACTGATTAATCACGTAACTGTAATTAACTAGGAAGTCGGGGCACCAAGGAAAAATATTCAGATTACAAAGTTATAATTTCCTAAAATAACTTTTCAGATATTTTATATTTATTATCCGAACCATTCTGATATCGGACCGCCGTCCTCACGTCCTCGGAACAGGAGGTTACATTGTCGTCAATGGCTTACATAGGAAGGGAGAGGAGGGCGTGTTTGAAAAGTTTTATAGTCCATGTCCCTTCACAGGGGCGGGCCACTGATTGAGCAGAGCCCTATTCTTATGAAAACTCAAATCTCACATTTTAGAAGCTAAAATCACATTTCATTTAAATTGAACAACAATTCCATGTGTATCCGATAACTCTGATGTGTAGACTTTCCACTGTAGAATTTATGTCATCTTATCATTGATGAGAATGTCTCAGATGACAACCGAACTGACATCATATTCATTAAGGACCACCGCATATGTTCAGTTGGTCGGATTACCAGAATATAGTTAATGTCCCTTTAATTGAAACCTAAGTGTGGACTGATTTAGCCCTAAGTGTGGACTGCTTTAACCCTAAGTGTGGACTGCTTTAACCCTAAGTGTGGACTGCTTTAACCCTAAGTGTGGACTGATTTAACCCTAAGTGTGGACTGATGTAACCCTAAGTGTGGACTGATGTAACCCTAAGTGTGGACTGATGTAACCCTAAGTGTGGACTGATGTAACCCTAAGTGTGGACTGATTTAACCCTAAGTGTGGACTGCTTTAACCCTAAGTGTGGACTGCTTTAACCCTAAGTGTGGACTGATTTAACCCTAAGTGTGGACTGATGTAACCCTAAGTGTGGACTGATGTAACCCTAAGTGTGGACTGATTTAACCCTAAGTGTGGACTGATGTAACCCTAAGTGTGGACTGATGTAACCCTAAGTGTGGACTGATGTAACCCTAAGTGTGGACTGATGTAACCCTAAGTGTGGACTGATGTAACCCTAAGTGTGGACTGATTTAACCCTAAGTGTGGACTGATGTAACCCTAAGTGTGGACTGATGAAGGCAGTGTGTTTTCTGTTTCATTCCCTTCCATTCTCCTCTCCTCTTCCTCTCTGCTTGGCTTGTTGTCCGTAGATAACCTGTAACTCAGGATTCGGGGACAGCAGGAACAGCAGGGACAAAGTGTCTAGCCAGCAGCCTTCGATGATCCCTAGAAGAGTCATGAGGATAATAAGCTTTTGTCTGAGTGTGCATGCACGTGTGAGAGAGAGAGAGAGAGAGAGAGAGAGAGAGAGAGAGAGAGAGAGAGAGAGAGAGAATGTGTACAGGTGTGTCTGTACTCCATGTGTGTGTGTGTGTGTGTGGTCTTTGTATAGCCTGACATTGCACCTCTGCTATTGCCCAATTATAGCTATCATAATCCTTGCTTCCCCTGAACCAACAGCCTTCCCTCACTTTCATCACAGTCCCTGTGGCAGTGGACAGCCTGGGATCAGGGGAGAAAACATTTATATTTTAGTCTCATAGGGCTTGGAGGCCATTGAGATTGTATCGAGCCACCCAGAATCCCTACTGCCCGAGCCACGCGGAGGCCCTGCTAACAGAGCCAGCCACAGGCCCTCCTAACAGAGCAGAGCCCTCCTAACAGAGCCAACCAGAGCCCCTCCTAACAGAGCCAACCAGAGGCCCTCCTAACAGAGCCAACCAGAGCCCTTCCTAACAGAGCTAATCAGAGGCCCTCCTAACAGAGCTAATCAGAGGCCCTCTTAACAGAGCTAATCAGAGGCCCTCCTAACAGAGCTAATCAGAGGCCCTCCTAACAGAGCTAATCAGAGGCCCTCCTAACAGAGCCAACCAGAGGCCCTCCTAACAGAGCCAACCGGGGGCCCTCCTAACAGAGCCAACCAGAGGCCCTACTAACAGAGCCAATCAGAGGCCCTCCTAACAGAGCCAACCAGAGGCCCTACTAACAGAGCCAACCAGAGGCCCTACTAACAGAGCCAATCAGAGGCCCTACTAACAGAGGCAATCAGAGGCCCTCCTAACAGAGCCAACCAGAGGCCCTACTAACAGAGCCAATCAGAGGCCCTACTAACAGAGCCAATCAGAGGCCCTACTAACAGAGCCAATCAGAGGCCCTCTTAACAGAGAGGAAGACTTCTAATAAGGAGCTGCTACTTTAGTTTTAGGATACAAACATACACAAACACAGATGATTTGATTAGATTGCAAACCACAGCACAATGTGCACATCATGTTGTTCTACCGAGATAATGGGTTACTCCAGCGTGTGTCTTTTTTTTACACCATAGAGAAGGGTGTGATTCCTTTAACAAATAGGTAACTGAGCCTTTATTATGGGTATATGTGGGCTATGGGAGTCACGACAATTGTGGGTCATTAGTTGTGTCCCAACTGTCCAACAAAGGCTGTTTGTGGTTCCTGGAGTAAACTGAAATTATCTGGAGGATGTTCACTGTCCTCCCCCAACTCCACGGCACTGTCATGTATTGTCATGTTGTGTCTTGTTTCTGTCCTTTCCCTTCACCCTGTCTCCCTCTGCTGGTCGTTATTAGGTTACCTTTTCTCCCCCTCTTTCCCCCAGCTGTTCCTTGTCTCCTCCTAACTACCTCGTCACCCCTTTTCCCACCTGTTCCCTTTTTCCCTCTGATTAGTCCTCTATATCTCTCTCTGTTTTTGTTTCTGTCTTTGTCGGATTCTTGTTTGTGTTATTCATGCCTGAACCAGACTATCGTCATGTTTGCTGCAACCTTGTCCTGTCCTGTCGGAATCTGCCGGTCCATCTGAGCCTACGTATGTTTTGTTATTAAAGAAGCTCTGTTTACGTTAATTCGCTTTTGGGTCCTCATTCACGCACCGTAACAGAAGAATCCGACCAAGAATGGACCCAGCGACTTCGGATCCTCTCCACTCAGCCGTCGAGATCCAGGGAGCGATGCTAGGCAGACACGAGCAGGAATTGTCTGCTGCTCGACATGCCGTTGAGACCCTGGCCACCCAAGTCTCCAACCTCACAGAACAGGTTCACCATCTCCGCCTCGATCCACCGGCCACTTCCAGGGCTTTCGAATCTCCGGAGCCCAGAATCAATAACCCGCCGTGTTACTCTGGGGAGCCCACTGAATGCCGCTCGTTCCTCACCCAGTGTGATATTGTGTTTTCTCTCCAGCCCAACACTTACTCCAGGAGCACTGCTCGTATCGCCTACGTCATATCTCTCCTTACTGGACGGGCTCGTGAGTGGGGCACGGCAATCTGGGAGGCAAGGGCTGAGTGTACTAACCAGTATCAGGACTTTAAGGAGGAGATGATACGGGTTTTTGATCGATCTGTTTTTGGGGAGGAGGCTTCCAGGGCCCTGTCTTCCCTATGTCAAGGTAATCGATCCATAACAGACTACTCTATTGAGTTTCGCACTCTTGCTGCCTCCAGTGGCTGGAACGAGCCGGCTTTGCTCGCTCGTTTTCTGGAGGGTCTCCGCGCAGAGGTAAAGGATGAGATTCTCTCCCGGGAGGTTCCTTCCAGCGTGGATTCCTTGATTGAACTCGCTATTCGCATTGAGCGACGGGTTGATCTTCGTCACCGAGCTCGTGGAAAGGAGCTCGCGTTCTCCGTTGCCCCCCTCTCCGCATCACTACCATCTTCCTCTGCCGGCTCGGGTGCTGAGCCTATGCAGCTGGGAGGTATCCGCATCTCGACTAAAGAGAGGGAACGGAGAATCACCAACCGCCTCTGTCTCTATTGCGGTTCCGCTGGTCATTTTGTCACCTCATGTCCAGTAAAAGCCAGAGCTCATCAGTAAGCGGAGGGATACTGGTGAGCGCTACTACTCCTGTCTCTCCTTCAAGATCCTGCACTACCTTGTCGGTCCATCTACGCTGGACCGGTTCGTCAGCTTCCTGCAGTGCCTTAATAGACTCTGGGGCGGAGGGCTGTTTTATGGACGAGACCTGGGCTCGGGAACATGACATTCCTCTCAGACAGTTAAGGGAGCCCACGGCCTTGTTCGCCTTGGATGGTAGTCCTCTCCCCAGGATTCAGCGTGAGACGCTACCTTTAACCCTCACTGTCTCTGGTAATCATAGCGAAACCATTTCTTTTTTAATTTTTCGTTCACCTTTTACACCTGTTGTTTTGGGCCATCCCTGGCTAGTTTGTCATAATCCTTCTATTAATTGGTCTAGTAATTCTATCCTCTCCTGGAACGTCTCTTGTCATGTGAAATGTTTAATGTCTGCTATCCCTCCTGTTTCCTCTGTCTCTTCTTCACAGGAGGAGCCTGGTGATTTGACAGGGGTGCCGGAGGAATATCACGATCTGCGCACGGTGTTCAGTCGGTCCAGGGCCACCTCTCTTCCTCCACACCGGTCGTATGATTGTAGTATTGATCTCCTTCCGGGAACCACTCCCCCCCGGGGTAGACTATACTCTCTGTCGGCTCCCGAACGTAAGGCTCTCGAAGATTATTTGTCTGTAGCTCTTGCCGCCGGTACCATAGTCCCCTCCTCCTCTCCCGCCGGAGCGGGGTTTTTTTTTGTTAAGAAGAAGGACGGGTCCCTGCGCCCCTGCATAGATTATCGAGGGCTGAATGACATAACAGTGAAGAATCGTTATCCGCTTCCTCTTATGTCTTCAGCCTTCGAGATCCTGCAGGGAGCCAGGTTTTTCACTAAGTTGGACCTTCGTAACGCTTACCATCTCGTGCGCATCAGGGAGGGGGACGAGTGGAAGACGGCGTTTAACACTCCGTTAGGGCACTTTGAATACCGGGTTCTTCCTTTCGGCCTCGCTAACGCTCCAGCTGTCTTTCAGGCATTAGTCAATGATGTCCTGAGAGACATGCTGAACATCTTTGTTTTCGTTTACCTTGACGATATCCTGATTTTTTCACCGTCACTCCAGATTCATGTTCAGCACGTTCGACGTGTCCTCCAGCGCCTTTTAGAGAATTGTCTTTTTGTGAAGGCTGAGAAGTGCACTTTTCATGCCTCCTCCGTCACATTTCTCGGTTCTGTTATTTCCGCTGAAGGCATTAAGATGGATCCCGCTAAGGTCCAGGCTGTCATTGATTGGCCCGTCCCTAAGTCACGCGTCGAGCTGCAGCGCTTTCTCGGCTTCGCGAACTTCTATCGTCGTTTCATCCGTAATTTCGGTCAGGTGGCAGCTCCTCTCACAGCCCTTACTTCTGTCAAGACTTGCTTTAAGTGGTCCGTTTCCGCCCAGGGAGCTTTTGATCTCCTCAAGAATCGTTTTACATCCGCTCCTATCCTTGTTACACCTGACGTCTCTAGACAGTTCGTGGTCGAGGTTGACGCGTCAGAGGTGGGCGTGGGAGCCATTCTTTCTCAGCGCTCCCTCTCTGACGACAAGGTCCACCCTTGCGCGTATTTTTCTCATCGCCTGTCGCCATCGGAACGTAACTATGATGTGGGAAACCGCGAACTGCTCGCCATCCGCTTAGCCCTAGGCGAATGGCGACAGTGGTTGGAGGGGGCGACCGTTCCTTTTGTCGTTTGGACTGACCATAGGAACCTTGAGTACATCCGTTCTGCCAAACGACTTAATGCGCGTCAGGCGCGCTGGGCGCTGTTTTTCGCTCGTTTCGAGTTCGTGATTTCTTATCGTCCGGGCTCTAAGAACACCAAGCCTGATGCTTTATCTCGTCTCTTCAGTTCTTCAGTAGCCTCCACTGACCCCGAGGGGATTCTCCCTGAGGGGCGTGTTGTCGGGTTGACTGTCTGGGGAATTGAGAGGCAGGTAAAGCAAGCACTCACTCAAACTCTGTCGCCGCGCGCTTGTCCCAGGAACCTTCTTTTCGTTCCCGTTCCTACTCGTCTGGCCGTTCTTCAGTGGGCTCACTCTGCCAAGTTAGCCGGCCACCCTGGCGTTCGGGGTACGCTTGCTTCCATTCGCCAGCGTTTTTGGTGGCCCACCCGGGAGCATGACACGCGTCGCTTCGTGGCTGCTTGTTCGGTCTGCGCGCAGACTAAGTCCGGTAACTCCCCTCCTGCCGGCCGTCTCAGGCCGCTTCCCATTCCCTCTCGACCGTGGTCTCACATCGCCTTAGATTTTGTCACCGGACTGCCTTCGTCAGCGGGGAAGACTGTTATTCTTACGGTTGTCGACAGGTTCTCTAAGGCGGCTCATTTTATTCCCCTTGCTAAGCTTCCTTCTGCTAAAGAGACGGCACAAATCATCATCGAGAATGTTTTCAGAATTCATGGCCTTCCGTCAGACGTCGTTTCGGACAGAGGTCCGCAATTCACGTCTCAATTTTGGAGGGAGTTTTGCCGTTTGATTGGGGCTTCCGTCAGTCTCTCTTCCGGCTTTCACCCCCAGTCTAACGGTCAAGCAGAACGGGCCAATCAGACTATTGGTCGCATCTTACGCAGTCTTTCTTTTCGCAACCCTGCGTCTTGGTCAGAACAGCTCCCCTGGGCAGAATACGCCCACAACTCGCTTCCTTCGTCTGCGACCGGGCTATCTCCTTTTCAGAGTAGCCTCGGGTACCAGCCTCCGCTGTTCTCATCTCAGTTCGCCGAGTCCAGCGTCCCCTCCGCTCAGGCTTTTGTCCAACGTTGCGAGCGCACCTGGAAGAGGGTCAGGTCTGCACTTTGCCGTTATAGGGCGCAGACTGTGAGGGCTGCTATTAAGCGTAGAACTAAGAGTCCTAGATATTGTCGCGGTCAGAGAGTTTGGCTCTCCACTCAGAACCTTCCCCTTAAGACCGCTTCTCGCAAGTTGACCCCGCGGTTCATTGGTCCGTTCCGTATTTCCCAGATCATTAATCCTGTCGCAGTTCGACTTCTTCTTCCGCGATATCTTCGTCGCGTCCACCCGGTCTTCCATGTCTCCTGTGTCAAGCCCGTTCTTCGCGCCCCCGCTCGTCTTCCCCCCCCCCCCCCCATCCTTGTCGAGGGCGCACCCATCTACAGGGTCCGTAGGATTTTGGACATGCGTCCTCGGGGCCGTGGTCATCAGTACCTAGTAGATTGGGAGGGGTACGGTCCTGAGGAGAGGAGTTGGGTTCCCTCTCGGGACGTGCTGGACCGTGCGCTGATCGATGATTTCCTCCGTTGCCGCCAGGTTTCCTCCTCGAGTGCGCCAGGAGGCGCTCGGTGAGTGGGGGGGTACTGTCATGTATTGTCATGTTGTGTCTTGTTTCTGTCCTTTCCCTTCACCCTGTCTCCCTCTGCTGGTCGTTATTAGGTTACCTTTTCTCCCCCTCTTTCCCCCAGCTGTTCCTTGTCTCCTCCTAACTACCTCGTCACCCCTTTTCCCACCTGTTCCCTTTTTCCCTCTGATTAGTCCTCTATATCTCTCTCTGTTTTTGTTTCTGTCTTTGTCGGATTCTTGTTTGTGTTATTCATGCCTGAACCAGACTATCGTCATGTTTGCTGCAACCTTGTCCTGTCCTGTCGGAATCTGCCGGTCCATCTGAGCCTACGTATGTTTTGTTATTAAAGAAGCTCTGTTTACGTTAATTCGCTTTTGGGTCCTCATTCACGCACCGTAACAGGCACATTTCAGTATTCCACACACACACACACACACACACACACACACACACACACACACACACACACACACACACTCTTTCTTTGTTTGGTTCCTTCTATCTCTCTTATGTTTCTTTTCTATATAGCTCTCTTTCTCACACACACACAATGTATGTCACTCTTATCTCACAGCGTCTCACCCAGCAGTTCAGTCAGGAAACTGGAGCTCCTATCTCTCTGTGTTCACTCTCTCTCTCCATAGACACAAAGGATTAGGTTTCACAGGGAAAGCTTCTGTTTGACCGTACTCACCTTAGTCCCTTCCTCCCTCGCTCTCCCCTCCTCCCTCGCTCTCCCTTCCTCCCTCTCTCCCTCGACTCCAATCAGTGACACAGCCTCCCTGCCTTCTGTTCTGCACTGTCCTGCTCTGTACCTAACCAAATGGGAACCAGCATGCGAGAAAGAGAGAGAGGGAGAGACAGAGAGAGAGAGAGACAGAGAGAAACAGAGAGAGAGAGAGAGAGAGACAGAGAGAGAGAGAGAGAGAGAGACAGAGAGAGAGAGAGACAGAGAGAGAGAGAAAGAGAGAGAGAGAGAGAGACAGAGAGAGAGAGAGACAGAGAGACAGAGAGACAGAGAGAGAGAGAGAGAGAGAGACAGAGAGACAGAGAGAGAGAGAGAGAGAGAGAGAGAGAGAGAGAGTGAGAGAGAGAGAGAGAGAGAGACAGAGAGAAACAGAGAGAGAGAGAGGGAGAGAGAGAGAGAGAGAGAGAGAGAGAGAGAGAGAGAGTGACAGAGAGAGAGAGAGACAGAGAGAGAGAGAGAGAGAGAGAGAGAGAGAGAGAGAGAGACAGAGAGAGAGAGAGAGAGAGAGACAGAGAGAGAGAGAGAGAGAGACAGAGAGACAGAGAGAGAGAGAGAGAGAGAGAGAGAGAGACAGAGAGAGAGAGAGAGACAGAGAGAGAGAGAGAGAGAGAGAGAACTGCGAACTTGATTCATCAACGTTAACTCATATCCAGCTGACTTACTAGCTAAGTAGGATAGCTGACTTGCTAGCTAAGTAGGATAGCTGACTTACTAGCTAAGTAGGATAGCTGACTTGCTAGCTAAGTAGGATAGCTGACTTGCTAGCTAAGTAGGATAGCTGACTTGCTAGCTAAGTAGGATAGCTGACTTGCTAGCTAAGTAGGATAGCTGACTTGCTAGCTAAGTAGGAAAGCTGACTTGCTAGCTAAGTAGGATAGCTGACTTGCTAGCTAAGTAGGATAGCTGACTTGCTAGCTACGTAGGATAGCTGACTTGCTAGCCCTGACTGTTGAGCTAGCTATCTTCTGGTGTTGGATAAAAAAAAGTTTAGCGGGAGATAACCTGACTGATTGTAGACATCAACCTGTACTTTGAGTGACGAGGGGGGTGGAACACGGTCCGGGAGGTTGGGAGGGAAAATACCATGGGAGACGTGAGTCAAGAGCAGCTGATGTGTTCAGACCACGGCAGAGAGCTGCAGGAGGAAGCTGATCCGAGCCGAAGACCTGTTGGGTGGAAGAGACTCCACCTGGGATCAGGCGGAGGATCAGGCAGCATGGTCACCTCCAAGGGTGCTGGTATGAACCCCAAAGCCAAGGTGTGGCAGGAAGCCACTGCTGACGATCCCTGACGGAGCACAGTGGCCCCCGGCTGACATCACTGATGGTTATTCACAGTTTGTCCTCCACCGGTTGTTGTTTTAATATATCATTTTATTTCACCTTTATTTAACCAGGTAGGCTAGTTGAGAACACCTTTATTTAACCAGGTAGGCCAGTTGAGAACACCTTTATTTAACCAGGTAGGCCAGTTGAGAACACCTTTATTTAACCAGGTAGGCTAGTTGAGAACACCTTTATTTAACCAGGTAGGCTAGTTGAGAACACCTTTATTTAACCAGGTAGGCCAGTTGAGAACAAGTTCTCATTTACAACTGCGACCTGGCCATACAGTCAATAACACAAAAGAAAAGAAAAATCTATGTACATCGTGCAAATGTAGAAGAGTAAGGAGGTAAAGGCAATAAATAGGCCATAGAGGCGCAAATAATTACAATTTAGCATTAATACTGGAGTGATGGATGTGCAGATGATGATGTGCAAGTAGAGATACTGGGGTGCAAAAGAGCAAGAGGGTAAGTAACAATATGGGGATGAGGTAGTTGGGTGTGCTATTTACAGATGGGCTGTGTACAGGTACAGTGATCGGTAAGTTGCTCTGACAGCTGATACTTAAAGTTAGAGAGGGAGATATAAGACTCCAGCTTCAGAGATTTTTGCAATTCGTTCCAGTCATTGGCATGAGAGAACTAGAAGGAAAGGTAGCCAAAGTAAGTGTTGGCTTTGGGGATGACCAGTGCAATGTACCTGCTTGAGCGCGTGCTACGAGTGGGTGTTGCTATGGTGACCAGTGAGCTGAGATAAGGCGGGGCTTTACCTAGCAAAGACTTATAGATGATAATGGTTGTAGACACAGGGTAGGCTTCACCACCCTGGAGGACAGCAGCACCTCCACAGCAGCCACAGCTGAGAGCACTGTGAACGGCATGGATCCTCCAGACCTGGCCTTCACACCTGCTGAGACTACAACTGGGACCTCGGGGGAGACCAAACTGACAGAGGAACAGCCCCCATCCTAGAGGGGGAGACCAAACTGACAGAGGAACAGCCCCGTCCTAGAGGGGGAGACCAAACTGACAGAGGAACAGCCCCGTCCTAGAGGGGGAGACCAAACTGACAGAGGAACAGCCCCCGTCCTAGAGGGGGAGACCAAACTGACAGAGGAACAGCCCAATCCTAGAGGGGGAGACCAAACTGACAGAGGAACAGCCCCATCCTAGAGGGGGAGACCAAACTGACAGAGGAACAGCCCCGTCCTAGAGGGGGAGACCAAACTGACAGAGGAACAGCCCCATCCTAGAGGGGGAGACCAAACTGACAGAGGAACAGCCCCCGTCCTAGAGGGGGAGACCAAACTGACAGAGGAACAGCCCCCATCCTAGAGGGGGAGACCAAACTGACAGAGGAACAGCCCCGTCCTAGAGGGGGAGACCAAACTGACAGAGGAACAGCCCCTGTCCTAGAGGGGGAGACCAAACTGACAGAGGAACAGCCCCATCCTAGAGGGGGAGACCAAACTGACAGAGGAACAGCCCCCATCCTAGAAGGGGAGACCAAACTGACAGAGGAACAGCCCCGTCCTAGAGGGGGAGACCAAACTGACAGAGGAACATCCCCCATCCTAGAGGGGGAGACCAAACTGACAGAGGAACAGCCCCCATCCTAGAGGGGGAGACCAAACTGACAGAGGAACCGCCCCCATCCTAGAGGGGGAGACCGAACTGACAAAGGAACAGCCCCCATCCTAGAGGGGGAGACCAAACTGACAGAGGAACAGCCCCCGTCCTAGAGGGGGAGACCAAACTGACAGAGGAACAGCCCCCGTCCTAGAGGGGGAGACCAAACTGACAGAGGAACAGCCCCGTCCTAGAGGGGGAGACCAAACTGACAGAGGAACAGCCCCCGTCTTAGAGGGGGAGACCAAACTGACAGAGGAACAGCCCCGTCCTAGAGGAGGAGATCAACCATTTCCAGTCCCAGAGACATGTACTAGTCACCAAATTGAGACTCTGCATTGGCAGAATAACTGACCACTGTGACTGACCCAAACTTAAGGAAAGCTTTGACTATGTACAGACTGAGTGAGCATAGCCTTGCTATTGAGAAAGGCCGCCGTAGGCAGACCTGGCTCTCAAGAGAAGACAGGCTATGTGCACACTGCCCACAAAATGAGGTGGAAACTGAGCTGCACTTCCTAACATCCTGACAAATGTATGACCATATTAGAGACATATTTCCCTCAGATTACACAGATCCACAAAGAATTCGAAAACAAACCCAATTTTGATAAACTCCCATATCTACTGGGTGAAATACCACAGTGTGACATCACAGCAGCAAGATT
Source organism: Oncorhynchus mykiss (assembly GCF_057628025.1). Taxonomy (NCBI): domain Eukaryota; kingdom Metazoa; phylum Chordata; class Actinopteri; order Salmoniformes; family Salmonidae; genus Oncorhynchus; species Oncorhynchus mykiss. The sequence continues at coordinate 9,159,053 of NC_143036.1, read as the reverse complement.
TATGACCTGTTGCCACAAGAAAAGGTCAACAACCGGTGAAGAACAAACACCATCGTAAATACAACCCATATTTATGTTTATTTATATTCCCTTTTGTACTTTAACTATTAGCACATTTGTTACAACAGGGTATATAGACATGGGGCGGCAGGTAGCCTAGTGGTTAGAGCGTTGGACTAGTAACCGAAAGGTTGCAAGATTGGATCCCTGAGCTGACAAGCTAAAAATCTGTCATTGAACAAGGCAGTTAACCCGCTGTTCCTAGGCCATCATTGAAAATAAGAATTTGTTCTTAACTGACTTGCCTAGTTAAATAAATAAAAATATGACATTTGATATATCTTTATTATTTTGGAGAGTAATTTTTACTGTTAATTTTTCATTGTTTATTATCTATTTCACTTGCTTTGGCAATGTAAACACATGTTTCCCATGCTAATAAAGATCTTGCTTTCCTCCTGTGTTCTCTAGGATGCCCCTCCTCCTCGGTGTAATTCACAATCATCAACAATCATTCTCTCCCTTCCCCACTGAGACAGAGATCAGACAGACAGAGATCAGACAGACAGAGATCAGACAGACAGACAGACAGACAGACAGACAGACAGACAGACAGACAGACAGACAGACAGACAGACAGACAGACAGACAGACAGACAGACAGACAGACAGATAGACAGACAGACAGATAGACAGATAGACAGATAGACAGATAGATAGATAGATAGATAGATAGATAGATAGATAGATAGATAGATAGATAGATAGATAGATAGATAGATAGATAGATAGATAGATAGATAGATAGATAGATAGATAGATAGATAGCCTGAACAAAAGGCTTGTGCATCAGCACATTCAGAACACATACTGGGTGCAGGATATGACACGTGGTGGGGTGTTATAACAGTAATTGTGTGGTATTAGAGCTCAGTGCTGGCCTGGAGGAGTCAGCGGGAGCTGAAGTGCTCTGTCTCTCCATAGCTCAGGCCCTCACTGTGACGGTAAAGACCGGTACACCGTCGGAGTGCTTGAAAATAATATGTACACAAGGAAACAGACAGGAAAAAAATATTGTATTAAATAAGATAATTAAAGAGTATTAACAAAATATCAGTGGATTCATGTAGGAGTCCGAAATTACACCATGAAGTACTTTTGACCAGAGCATTACAGAATGTTGTTAGAACTCCTACAATTCTTACTACTAAATAGCATGTCCAATGACTAAAAACAGAGGCCTTTACCTTTGATGCTAGTGGTGAGACAAGGAGGAGAGTGATCATGAGCGTGAGCACTGTATACCTTCTTAAAGCAGCAGTGAGATACTGCCGCACACAGATACTAGAAAACTCTGATTTGTAAACGTTGCAGCTCACTGGCCTGTCACAGAACAACGGAGAGACGAGTAAGCCAGCCTCTCAAGCTGAGGCTGAGCCACACCTCCAACAGGAAACATCACTGGCAGAACAAACATCCAGGGTTCTATTCAATCAAACATCACTGGCTGAACAAACATCTAGTGTTCTATTCAATAAAACATCACTGGCAGAACAAACATCTAGGGTTCTATTCAATCAAACATCACTAGCAGAACAAACATCTAGGGTTCTATTCAATCAAACATCTCTGGCAGAACAAACATCTAGGGTTCTATTCAATCAAACATCACTGACAGAATAAACATCTAGGGTTCTATTCAATCAAACTTCACTGGCAGAACAAACATCTAGGGTTCTATTCAACCAAACATCACTGGCAGAACAAACATCTAGGGTTCTATTCAACCAAACATCACTGGCAGAACAAACATCTAGGGTTCTATTCAACCAAACATCACTGGCAGAACAAACATCTAGGGTTCTATTCAATCAAACATCACTGGCAGAACAAACATCTAGGGTTCTATTCAATCAAACGTCACTGGCAGAACAAACATCTAGGGTTCTATTCAATCAAACATCACTGGCAGAACAATCATCTAGGGTTCTATTCAATCAAACATCACTGGCAGAACAAACATCTAGGGTTCTATTCAATCAAACATCACTGGCAGAACAAACATCTAGGGTTCTATTCAATCAAACATCACTGGCAGAACAAACATCTAGGATTCTATTCAATCAAACATCACTGGCAGAACAAACATCTAGGGTTCTATTCAATCAAACATCACTGGCAGAACAAACATCTAGGGTTCTATTCAACCAAACATCACTGGCAGAACAAACATCTAGGGTTCTATTCAACCAAACATCACTGGCAGAACAAACATCTAGGGTTCTATTCAATCAAACATCACTGGCAGAACAAACATCTAGGGTTCTATTCAATCAAACGTCACTGGCAGAACAAACATCTAGGGTTCTATTCAATCAAACATCACTGGCAGAACAAACATATAGGGTTCTATTCAATCAAACATCACTGGCAGAACAAACATCTAGGGTTCTATTCAATCAAACATCACTGGCAGAACAATCATCTAGGGTTCTATTCAATCAAACATCACTGGCAGAACAAACATCTAGGGTTCTATTCAATCAAACATCACTGGCAGAACAAACATCTAGGGTTCTATTCAATCAAACATCACTGGCAGAACAAACATCTAGGGTTCTATTCAATCAAACATCACTGGCAGAACAAACATCTAGGGTTCTATTCAACCAAACATCACTGGCAGAACAAACATCTAGGGTTCTATTCAATCAAACATCACTGGCAGAACAAACATCTAGGGTTCTATTCAACCAAACATCACTGGCAGAACAAACATCTAGGGTTCTATTCAATCAAACATCACTGGCAGAACAAACATCTAGGGTTCTATTCAATCAAACATCACTGGCAGAACAAACATCTAGGGTTCTATTCAATCAAACATCACTGGCAGAACAAACAGCTAGGGTTCTATTCAATCAAACATCACCGGCAGAACAAACATCTAGGGTTCTATTCAACCAAACATCACTGGCAGAACAAACATCTAGGGTTCTATTCAACCAAACATCACTGGCAGAACAAACATCTAGGGTTCTATTCAATCAAACATCACTGGCAGAACAAACATCTAGGGTTCTATTCAATCAAACATCACTGGCAGAAAAAACATCTAGGGTTCTGTTCAATCAAACATCACTTGCAGAACAAACATCTAGGGTTCTATTCAACCAAACATCACTGGCAGAACAAACATCTAGGGTTCTATTCAACCAAACGTCACTGGCAGAACAAACATCTAGGGTTCTATTCAATCAAACATCACTGGCAGAACAAACATCTAGGGTTCTATTCAATCAAACGTCACTGGCAGAACAAACATCTAGGGTTCTATTCAATCAAACATCACTGGCAGAACAAACATCTAGGGTTCTATTCAATCAAACATCACTGGCAGAACAAACATCTAGGGTTCTATTCAATCAAACATCACTGGCAGAACAAACATCTAGGGTTCTATTCAACCAAACATCACTGGCAGAACAAACATCTAGGGTTCTATTCAATCAAACATCACTGGCAGAACAAACATCTAGGGTTCTATTCAACCAAACATCACTGGCAGAACAAACATCTAGGGTTCTATTCAATCAAACATCACTGGCAGAACAAACATCTAGGGTTCTATTCAATCAAACATCACTGGCAGAACAAACATCTAGGGTTCTATTCAACCAAACATCACTGGCAGAACAAACATCTAGGGTTCTATTCAACCAAACATCTCTGGCAGAACAAACATCTAGGGTTCTATTCAATCACACATCACTGGCAGAACAAACATCTAGGGTTCTATTCAACCAAACATCACTGGCAGAACAAACATCTAGGGTTCTATTCAACCAAACATCTCTGGCAGAACAAACATCTAGGGTTCTATTCAACCAAACATCTCTGGCAGAACAAACATCTAGGGTTCTATTCAACCAAACATCTCTGGCAGAACAAACATCTAGGGTTCTATTCAACCAAACATCTCTGGCAGAACAAACATCTAGGGTTCTATTCAACCAAACATCACTGACAGAACAAACATCTAGGGTTCTATTCAACCAAACATCACTGGCAGAACAAACATCTAGGGTTCTATTCAACCAAACATCACTGGCAGAACAAACATCTAGGGTTCTATTCAATCAAACATCACTGGCAGAACAAACATCTAGGGTTCTATTCAATCAAACATCACTGGCAGAACAAACATCTAGGGTTCTGTTCAATCAAACATCACTTGCAGAACAAACATCTAGGGTTCTATTCAACCAAACATCACTGGCAGAACAAACATCTAGGGTTCTATTCAACCAAACGTCACTGGCAGAACAAACATCTAGGGTTCTATTCAATCAAACATCACTGGCAGAACAAACATCTAGGGTTCTATTCAATCAAACGTCACTGGCAGAACAAACATCTAGGGTTCTATTCAATCAAACATCACTGGCAGAACAAACATCTAGGGTTCTATTCAATCAAACATCACTGGCAGAACAAACATCTAGGGTTCTATTCAATCAAACATCACTGGCAGAACAAACATCTAGGGTTCTATTCAATCAAACGTCACTGGCAGAACAAACATCTAGGGTTCTATTCAATCAAACATCACTGGCAGAACAAACATCTAGGGTTCTATTCAATCAAACATCACTGGCAGAACAAACATCTAGGGTTCTATTCAATCAAACATCACTGGCAGAACAAACATCTAGGGTTCTATTCAACCAAACATCACTGGCAGAACAAACATCTAGGGTTCTATTCAATCAAACATCACTGGCAGAACAAACATCTAGGGTTCTATTCAACCAAACATCACTGGCAGAACAAACATCTAGGGTTCTATTCAATCAAACATCACTGGCTGAACAAACATCTAGGGTTCTATTCAATCAAACATCACTGGCAGAACAAACATCTAGGGTTCTATTCAACCAAACATCACTGGCAGAACAAACATCTAGGGTTCTATTCAATCAAACATCACTGGCAGAACAAACATCTAGGGTTCTATTCAATCAAACATCACTGGCAGAACAAACATCTAGGGTTCTATTCAATCAAACATCACTGGCAGAACAAACATCTAGGGTTCTGTTCAATCAAACATCACTTGCAGAACAAACATCTAGGGTTCTATTCAACCAAACATCACTGGCAGAACAAACATCTAGGGTTCTATTCAACCAAACGTCACTGGCAGAACAAACATCTAGGGTTCTATTCAATCAAACATCACTGGCAGAACAAACATCTAGGGTTCTATTCAATCAAACGTCACTGGCAGAACAAACATCTAGGGTTCTATTCAATCAAACATCACTGGCAGAACAAACATCTAGGGTTCTATTCAATCAAACATCACTGGCAGAACAAACATCTAGGGTTCTATTCAATCAAACATCACTGGCAGAACAAACATCTAGGGTTCTATTCAACCAAACATCACTGGCAGAACAAACATCTAGGGTTCTATTCAATCAAACATCACTGGCAGAACAAACATCTAGGGTTCTATTCAACCAAACATCACTGGCAGAACAAACATCTAGGGTTCTATTCAATCAAACATCACTGGCAGAACAAACATCTAGGGTTCTATTCAACCAAACATCACTGGCAGAACAAACATCTAGGGTTCTATTCAATCAAACATCACTGGCTGAACAAACATCTAGGGTTCTATTCAATCAAACATCACTGGCAGAACAAACATCTAGGGTTCTATTCAACCAAACATCACTGGCAGAACAAACATCTAGGGTTCTATTCAATCAAACATCACTGGCAGAACAAACATCTAGGGTTCTATTCAATCAAACATCACTGGCAGAACAAACATCTAGGGTTCTATTCAACCAAACATCACTGGCAGAACAAACATCTAGGGTTCTGTTCAATCAAACATCACTTGCAGAACAAACATCTAGGGTTCTATTCAACCAAACATCACTGGCAGAACAAACATCTAGGGTTCTATTCAACCAAACGTCACTGGCAGAACAAACATCTAGGGTTCTATTCAATCAAACATCACTGGCAGAACAAACATCTAGGGTTCTATTCAATCAAACGTCACTGGCAGAACAAACATCTAGGGTTCTATTCAATCAAACATCACTGGCAGAACAAACATCTAGGGTTCTATTCAATCAAACATCACTGGCAGAACAAACATCTAGGGTTCTATTCAATCAAACATCACTGGCAGAACAAACATCTAGGGTTCTATTCAACCAAACATCACTGGCAGAACAAACATCTAGGGTTCTATTCAATCAAACATCACTGGCAGAACAAACATCTAGGGTTCTATTCAACCAAACATCACTGGCAGAACAAACATCTAGGGTTCTATTCAATCAAACATCACTGGCAGAACAAACATCTAGGGTTCTATTCAATCAAACATCACTGGCAGAACAAACATCTAGGGTTCTATTCAACCAAACATCACTGGCAGAACAAACATCTAGGGTTCTATTCAACCAAACATCTCTGGCAGAACAAACATCTAGGGTTCTATTCAACCAAACATCTCTGGCAGAAC